>NW_006408681.1:2806247-2821051 GCF_000296735.1 Chrysochloris asiatica
TTCATTTCAAATACCTTCTTTAGACAGCATAAAAGACAATTATACACATGAATCTCACCAGATTAAATAGAGAGAAATCAAATTAACTACATCAATGGAAAAAGACAATGGAAAAATTCCATATCATCAGTCAAAACAAGGCCAGGGGCAGACTGTGGAACAGATCATCAATTACTCATATGCAAACTGAAGCTGAAGGAAATAAAAACAAGTCCACAAGAGCCAAAATATGACCTTGAATATATCCCACCTGAATTTAGAGATCATCTGAAGACCAGATTTGAAACATTAAACACTAAACACCGAAGATGAGAAGAGTTGTGGGATGACATCAAGAACATCATACATGAAGAAAGCAAAAAATCATTAAGAAGACAAGAAAAAAGGGAAAGATCAAAATGGGTGTCAGAAGAGACACTGAAACTTGCTCTGCAGCATAGAGATGCTAAAGCAAATGGAAGAAAAGAGCTTTACAGAAAACTTCAAAGGTCAGCTCGAGAAGACAAAGTCAAATATAACAACGAAATGTGCAAAGATCTGGAGTCAGAAAACCAAAAGGGAAGAACATGCTCAGCGTTTCTCAAGCTAGTGGAACTGAAGAAAAAATTCAACCTCTGACATTTGTTATTAAAGGATTCTCTGGGCAAATTATCAAATGATGCAGAAAGCATCAAATGAAGTTGGAAGGAATACATGGAGTTACTGTACCAAAAGGAATAGTTGATGTTCAAACGTTTCAAGAAGTAAGATATGATCAAGAGCCAATGATACCGAAGGAAGAAGTCCAAGGTGCATTGAAGGAACTGGCACATAATAAGGCCCCAGGGATTGATGGAATAAAAATTGAAATATTTCAAGAAAATGAAGCGGCACGGGAGGCACTCACACATCTATGCCAAGAAATTTGGAAGACAACTATCTGGCCAACTGATTGGAAAAGATCCGTATTTGTGCCGATTCCAAAGGCAGGTGACCCAACAGAATGTGGAAATCATTGGACAATATGTTTGATATCCCATGTGAGTAAAGTTTTACTAAAGGTAATACAGAAATGGCTGCAAGCATACATTGACAGAGAACTTCCAGATGGTCAAGCCAGATTCAGAAAAGGACCTAGAACAAGGAATATCATTATTGATATCCGATGGATCTTGGCTGTAAGCAGAGAATACCAGAAAGATGTTTACCTGTGCTTTATTGACTACACAATGGTTTTCGATTGTAAGGTTCATGACAACCTATGGACAACATTGCGAAGTAGGAGTATTCCTGAACACTAAATCGTGCTCATGAGAAATCCGTACGTGGACCCCGAGAGGCAGTTTTTCAAAAAGAACATGGAAACACTGAATTGTTTAAAAATAAGAAAGGTGTGTGACAGGGTTGTATTCTTTCACCATACTTATTCAACTTGAATGCTCAACAAATAATCCGAGAAACTAGGTTATTTGACGAAAAACATGGCATCAGCATTGGAGGAAGACTCATTAACAACCTGTGATATGCAGATGATACAATCTTGCTTGCTAAAAGTGAAGAGGACTTAAAATACTTACTTATGAAAATGAAAGAGCACAGCCTTCGGTATGGATTTCATCTCAATGTAAAGAAAACAAAAATCCTTACCGCTGTACCAATAAACAGCATTCTTATCAACAGAGAACGGATTGAAGTTGTCAAGGAATTTAATTCTTGGATCAACAATCAACACTCGTGGAAGCAGCAGTCAAGAAATCAAACAACATATTGCATTAGGCAAATCTGCTGCACAAGACCCTTTTTAAAGTGTTGCAGAGCAAAGATGTCAGCTTTAGTACTAAGGTGTGCCTTAGTACTCAAGTACTTAGTACTAATCCAAGCCATGGTATTTTCAATAACCTTATATGCATGAGAAAGCTGGACAGTGAATAAGGAAAACCGTAGAAAAATTGATTCTTTTGAGTTATGGTGTTGGAGGAGAATATTGAAAGTGCCATGGGCTGCCAAAAGAAACAAGCAGATCTGTGTTGGAAGAAGTGCAGCCAGAGTACTCCTTGGAGGCTAGGATGGCCGAACTTTGTCTCTCATACTTCGGACATATTGTCAGGAGGGACCAGTCGCTGGAGAAGGATATCATGTTTGGTAAGGTTAGAGAAAAAGAGGAAGACTCCCAGCAAGATGGATTGGCAAAAGGGCAGCATCAATGGGCTCAAGCGTGGCAACAATTGTGAGGTTGGCCCAGGATCGGGCAGTGTTTTGTTCTGTTGTGCATAAGGTAGCTATGAGTTGGTACCAACTCGATGGCACCTGACAACAACAATAACAACATTGCTGGTTATTGAACCATCGAGTCGGTTCCGACCCATAGCGACCCTGTATAGGGTTTCCGAGGACTGAATAATGCTTCAAGCCCTGTGGGAAATGTTATGTTGCTTCGTTAGAGAGTTGGAAATAGAAGTACAGTATGATCCAGCAATCTCTCTATTTGCCATATATTCACAAGAAATAAGAGCCAGGACATGAATTGACATATGCACACCGATGTTCATTGCAGCCCTATATACAATAGAAAAATACAGAGACAGCCTAAATGCCTATCAATGGAAGAGTAGATAAACAAACTTTTGAACATACACACCATAGAATACTATGCAACTCTGAAGAATAACAAAAAAATTGTGAAACAACTCATAACATGGATGAAGCTGGAGGACATTATTCTGAGTGAAATAAGTCAATCACAAAAGGACAAATATTTTATGAGACCACTACTGTAACACCTCAAGAAAAGATCTTAGTACTTAAAGAAACATTCTTTGATGATTATCAGGAGTGGGAGGAAAGGGGAAGTAATTCACTGGCTAGAGGTTGTTGTTGTTGATAGGTGCGATTGAGTTGATACTGACTCATAAGGACCCTATGCAAAACAGAACGAAACAGTGCCTGATCCTGGGCCAATCTCACAGTCATTGCCATGCCTGTGCCCGTTGCTGCTGCCACTGTGCCAATCCATCTCACAGGGGGTCTTCCTCTTTTTCACCAACCCGTCACTTTAACAAACATGATATTCTCCACTGACTGGTCCCTCCTGGTAATATGTCTTAAATATGAGAGATGAAATCTGTCAATCCTGGCTTCCAAGGAGCATTCTGGTTGTACTTCTTACAACAGAGATCTGTTTGTTCTTTTGGCAGTCCATGGTACTTTCAATAGTCTCCTCCAAAATCATAATTCAGATGCATCAATTCTTCTATGGTCTTCCTTATTCACTGTCCAACTTTGCATGCATAAGAGTTATTGAAAATAGCATGGCTTGTGTCAGGCACCCCTTATTCCTCAAACCGACCTTGTTGCTCTTCAACTTTAAAGAGGTCTTGTGAGGCAGATTTGCCTAATGCAATAAATACATCACTGGATTTCTTGACTGCTGCTTCTATGAGTGTTGATGGTTGATCTGAGCAAAATGAAGTCTTTGACAACTTCAATCTTTTCTCCATTGATATGGATGTTGTTTATTGGTCCAGTGGTGAGGATTTTTGTTTTGTTTACAGTGAGAATCAACCCATACTGAAGGCTGTGGTCTTTGAGCTTAAGTAAGTATTTTAAATCCTCTTTATTTTCAACAAGCAAGGTTGTATCATCTGCATATCACAGGTAGTTAATGAGTCTTCCTCCAATCCTGATGCCATATTTTTCTTCACATAATTCAGCTTTTAAATCTGTTTAGCAGGCAGATTGAATAAGCATGGTGAAAGAATGCAATCGTGGTGCACACCTTTCCTAATTTTAAGTCATCTGGTGTTCCCTTATTTTGTTCAAACAAATGCCTCTTGGTGTATGTACAGGCTCCTCATGAGCACAATGGAATGTTCTAGAATATTCAATACAATGTTACCCAAAGCTTGTTATAATTGACACAATTGAAAGCCAGTAGTTTAAGTCAATGAGGGCTAGACGTTAGACACATGTTAACTCAGGTGATGAGGTGGGCAATATACAAGAAGAGGGAGGGCAATATAAAACAAGAGGAAGGTTGGCAGAAGAATGATGGAGATAAGGGGAAGACACAGGGTGATATGCAAAGGCTAAAGGGGATAGAGGTAAATAATGATATACACACAACCTTGAAACAACAGTGTTCTCTTTGTGGATACATGGACAGAGACACAGGCTGAATCTATATGGAATATATCTATATAATTGTGTATCCCACAAATATATGAGTTTGAAAGAGGATTATTTGTACATGGGTAACCACATGAAGGAAGAGGGACAACTGCTATTGTATGAGGGGATTGCAATCATTGAAATGAAACAAAAGATATTATTTGTTGAGTGTAAAACTAATGATCTTGACTGTAAACTTTACTCAACTCACAATAATAAAAAAGATTAAATGTTTTGCATTGTGCTAATCTCCAAGTGCTCACTAATACTAGTTATTTTTTAACACACATTATTTTTCAAACTAATTTACGTTTCCAGAAAAGTTATGTGTAAAGTACAGAACATTTCCATATTCCCCCTGACCACAGTTTCTTCTAATAATATTAATATCTTGTATTAGTGTTCTGTATTTGTTCTAATTAATGCATCAATATTGATGCACTATTACTAACTGAAGTCCATAGTTTGCATTGGACTATATGTAGCACATGGCATCAGGATTGGAGAAATGCAAATTGACAAGTTGTGCTATATAGATGATACAAACTTGCTTACTGGAAAAAAAGAGAACTTGGAGAATGTACTGATGAAGATCAAAGACTATAATCTTCAGTATGAATTACACTTCAATATAGATAAACAGAAATCCATACAACTGACTCAATAAGGAACATTATAATAAATGAAGAAAACATTGAAGTTGTCAAGGATTTCATTCTGCTTGACCACATAATCAACACCCATAGAAGCAGCAGCCAGAAAATTAAACAGCATATTTTATTGGGTAAATCCTCATCAAAAGACCTTTTTAAAATCTTATAAACAGCAAAGATGCCACTTTGAAGACAGGTGTGCCTGACCCAAGACATTGTATATTCAATCACCTTAAATGGGTACATGCAAAATCTGGACAATGAAGAAGGAAGACTGACAAAGAACGGAAGCATTTGAATTATGGTGTTGGCAAATAATACTGAATTACTATGGTCTGACAGAAGAACTATCAAAATGATCACTAACTTTATATGGAAAGGAAAGAGACCTTGAATAAACAAAACAGTACTTAAGAAATATAGCCAGAATGCCCCTTAGAAACCAGCATGGAGAGACTTTGTCTCATGTATTTTGGACATGTTATAAGGGACCAGGCTTTGGAAAAAGACATCACGCTTCATAAAGGAGAGGCCCAGCAAAGAGGAAGCATCTTGATGAGACGGATTTACACAGTGATTATAATAATTGGATCAAACATAGGAACAATGGTGATGATGGCACAGAACCAGGCAGTGTTTCGTTCTGTTGTACGTAGAGTTGCCTTGAGTTGGTACTGACTCCTCAGGATCAACAACAGCAGCGTAGTTTGTGTTGGAGTACACTCTTTTTTTTTGTTTAGTTTTATGGGTTTGATAAATGCAAAATGTCATATATTTATCCACCACTACAGTATCATGCAGAATAATTTCACTGCCTTAAAAATGCCCTGTACTCTACCTTTACCCTGAATTCCTGGAAACTGCTAATCTTTTTACTGTCTCTATCATTTTTCCTTTTCTAGAAGTCATATGGTTGGACTATATAATATATAGCTTTTCGAGACTGGTTTCTTTCCCTTAAGATTATACATTTAAGATTTCTCCATGTCTTTTTGTAACTTGATAGCTCACTTCTTTTAATTACTGACGAATACTCTATTGTATGGTTGTACCATCATTTATGTATTCATTTACCTAATGAAAGACATCTCAGTTGTCTTTAAATTTTGGCATTTCCGAATACAATTACTGTAAACATTTGTATACAAGTTTTTGTGAGAATATGTTTTTAATTCATTCTATTAAACACCTAAGAGTGTGATTGCTGGATCATATGATAAGCCTGTGTTTAGCTTTGTAAGGAACTACCAGGCAGTCTTCCAAAGTGACCTTACCATTTTGCATTCTTGAATGAATGAACATTCCTGTTGCTTTACAGCATCACCAGTATTTGTGTTGTGCATGCTTTGAATTCTAATCATTCCACTCATCGTGTGGAGTCCTGGTGTGGCTCTGTGGGTTAATGCACCAGACTGCAAAGCCGTTTGAACTGCAAGGTCCGCAGTTCAAGCTCACCAGCTGCTCCTTGGAAACCCTATACAGGGTCACTATTGGTAGGAATCAACTCCAAGGTACTTAACAACAACAACAGCTAGTTGTGTAGTAGTGTCACAGTGTCTTTTAATTTGCAATTTCCCAATGACATACTCTTTTGAACATCTTTTCATATGCTTATTTACCATCTGTGTGTCTTCTTTGGTGAGGTGTCTCTAGGTTTTTGCCTACTTTTTAATTGAGTTATTTGTTCTCTAATTATTGGGTTTTAAGGGTTCTTTGCACTCATATCTTTTAGGTAAAGTTCTTTATCAGATGTGTGGTTTGAAAATATTTTCTGTCAGTCTATGACTGACTTGTCTTTTCCATCATTAAAAAATGTCTCTCTCAGAATGAAAGTTTTAAATTTTAATGAAGCCTAACTTATCAATGATTTACTTTATGGACTGTGCTTTCGATGTTATATCTAAGTTTATTGCCAAATCCAAGTCATCTAGATTGTTTCGTTCTCTAATATTAGGTTCTGACATATTTGCCTCAACATGAGTGGCACATTAGAATGCTTTGGCTGGCTATTAAAAAATCCAAATGGCCAGCTCACATCCAAATCAATCCAATCAAAATACCAGTGTTAGAATTCAAATTTTGTAGTTTTAGAAATCTCTCCAGGTGATTCTAACATACTGCCATTGTTGAGAACTAATGTTAAAATACATTATTAATCCATAAAATTTCATCTTGTATAGATTACATTTGGATAAAAATGGGATGAAACTAAATTCTCTTGAGACTTAAATGCTTGGTGCTATTTTTCACATAATTTCAATTTTATGGAAGAGCATAAAATGGGGTTAAAATAGCCTGAGATGGATCTACGATGCCAATGTAAGGTCTCTAAATTTCAATCAAGGCAGTTTCCACTACACTTGGGCCTCTTACTTTCTAGGTTAGTCATCTGGCTTGGTGCTTTGATTTAGTTCAGAATCTGTTCTTGTTCGATTCAGGAATAAACTCTTCAGGAAGCACCAGTTAAGCAGAGTAAAACACCTATTGCTTCTTCCCGTTATCAGACAACCAACAGGTGATTACTGATAATAGTTGTTGTTGTTTTTGCACCTCCTTGAGTCAGTTCGGACCCATAGAGACCCGGTATAGGGTTTCCAAGGAGCGGCTGGTGAGCTTGAACCACCGACTTTGTGGTTCAAACAACTTTGCCTTCCAGCATGTTAACCCACAGTGCCATGCTAGGACTCCAGGATTATTACTACTCATTTGTACAAGATCTACATTTCTGAAGTTACTTTGGCTTCTCATTGGTCACGTGGAACATTAATTAGTCAGTACTGATGAACTCTTGTGCAGATTGGTAGATTCAAACTGTGTTGTAGAACACCACACCCCTGTGTGTTTTCATGATGATTGTGCTGCATTCAGTAGTTACGCTTTCAAATGCAGCTCAGAGAAGTAGTAACAATAAGGCAGAAGGTTTGTATCAGAATTGGGAATGTATACCAGATTTCCTTAATTTTAGTCTTGTGCTTTCTCCTTTGAATGATTCTCACTATTCTCATTTCATCAAGATGTGTAACAAGGAAATGAATCAGGCTGCAAACCTTAAGGTCAGCCATTCTAAACTACCAGCTGTTCTGCGTGAGAAAGATGAGGCTTTCTGCTCCTGTAAAGATTTACCACCTTGGAAACCCTGTACAGGGTCACTATGAGTCGGAACCGATTCCATGGCACACAACACCACCACCACCACCTGTACTTATAGCATTATTGTTGCTAAATATTGTTGAGTAGGTTCTGACTCATAATGACACTGTATAGAGTAAACAAGGAGCAGCTAGTAGGTTTGAACTGCAAACCTTGTGGTTAGCAGTCCAATGTTTATCCTACAACATCACACCAACTCCTATAGCATTATTAGCAATGAGAAAATTAATTTACAATAAATATATGAATTTCGACTACTGGAAAATTTATGGAGAGCTAGGAGTCCTGGTATGGGGCTGTGGGTTAATGCTCCAGACTGCAAAGTCATTTGAACTGCAAGGTCAGTGGTTCAAGCTCACCAGCTGCTCCTTGGAAATCCTATACAGGGTCGCTATGGGTTGGAATCGACTCAATGGCACTTAACAACAACAACAATAGTCAGGGCATTTGCAGCGTACCAATTGGTCAGATAACCTGAATTGTTTTATTATGTTTACAAATTATTGTGGTCAATATATCAGTTGTTCTTCATGGGAATTATATAATTGGAATCCTGGTATGACATTTGAGGATTAGCACTGGACTGCTAATCCAAGGGTGGTGGTTGAAATGCAACCAGTCTCTCCATGCAGATGCTATACAGGATCATTGGCACTTTAACAACAACAGCAAAAACATATCATTAATATTTGGTTTAGGAGAGGAAGGAAATAGTCAAGTAAATGCTTATTTTATTCAAGCTTAGAACTTTGCCTCAGCCTTGAGACTCAAACTGGAAGGCTTGCAGAATATTTAATTGTAGGATTTGGGAACTTATAATAAAGTCATTTTATTTTTTTCAGCTTAATGTGTCTGCAAGGTCAATGATTGTAACTGAGCACTGCAATTTCTGATAATCCCTATGGTTTGGCAGAGAATTCATTCCAGGGCACATACCCATGCATACCTTCAAGAGGAAATAGCCTGGAGTGGATTTTTGTATGTGTGATGTGTTCCCAGGGACCTGAGTTATATCTGTGCTTGTATGGAGGTTGAATTACTATGATGTTTACTATTATGCAGGGTCACTGTTCATCAAACACATTTCAGTGTAACAAAAGGGAGAATGGCTTTGTGTTCTAGTGTAGTGTGGGTTATATCTGGAAAAGTCATATAACAGAACCGAAAAGGGTCAGGAACAGAAACTGATAGAAGGAGAGTCAATCTTGGCAAATGCAACTTAATACATATGGGGCAAAATAATGTGAAGCACAGATATTCAATGCATTAGAAAAACCTGGAAAGCACTGATGGTGGAAAATACCTTGGAGTCTTGTTTAGCAGATGATGAATTAGATTTCAACTTATAATGGGCAAACAAAAAACTTATGCTATTTTTGGCTATGGACTAAATCAAGTACTATATTAGTCAAGATATAAATCCAGCATCATTTAAAAATAAAAGAAACTATAATTCTTATCCTACTATTCCCCTTTCCCCAATTTATAGAGCTTACCACCCCTGGATTTTTCCGTGGTGTTGGAAAGGTTGCTAATATGCTGGCAGAGAGGTGTGCGAGTGTGGGATTTTATTTCTGAGACATCTCACTCCGTGACTACACCATATACCATTTAATGGGACACAAATTACTTCAACAGTGAAAAAGAAAGCTGATCCATCTTTTCTGGGATAATAGCCATTCCCCTACTGGCTAGATAGGAAGAAATAATCATACCCTGGGTAAGAAAATATCCATTTCTTCAGGAGATTGCTCAACGTGAGCCCATGGCCTTATACATACAAAGAACTTCAAAGTGTTCCTGAAAAATGGGATTAAGGGACCATAGAATTTGTCCATGAACTTTTGTTTGTTTGTTTGATTTTAAGTTTTTATTGTGAATTAAGTGATAGTTTACATGGGGAGAACATTAGCTTTACATTCAACCTATCATATTTCGTTTCATTGCAATGATTAAAATCCCCTCCATGCATCATCAAACAACCAAAGGGTACACCCTGTAAGCCTGCCCCCCAGCCATCAGCACACAGACCCTCTCCCTCCCTGAGTCCAGAGTCCCCAGCTGCTCCATCTCTGCATATTATCATCTCTGCCTCCATCTCTGGTGTCACATCTTCCCTGGGTAGGATCCCGCACTCCAATCTTCTCCCTTGATAGTCCCGGGGACCTCCGCTCCTGGATTGCAAAGTCGACCACTTTCCTCCTTTTGTTACAAAATGTCTACCTTTACATTTCCAACACTCACAGTCAGTCCTGATAACAATTTTTCAATACTGAACCTCAAGAGTCTTATCCCCGTTGCCTTTCATCATCATCAGCCCCATCAGTCAGGTTGGAAACCACTCAGTAGATATTCTACCTTCCTCCGCACCCTCTGGAACTAGGCTCCCTCTTTAAAGCTTGTAATCCAGTCACTTCTTGCCTTTGTAGCCCTCTCATTTTGGGTAGTCAATGTTTAAGTTGCCCATCCCCGTCAATCCTGTATACTGAGGAGGTGGGAATGATCCTCGCTATAAAGATTTGTTCCTTCTTTTGAGCTCCTACCTCCATAAGTATAGGTCAAGTTCATAAAATTGTAGTGGATTACTATTTTTTCCTCTTCTTTCTTCTTCTAGTTGATTTCTAATCATCCAGCCATTGAAGCCAGGTCAAGTGGGAACTATCTGCAAGTATGAGTGTGCATCTCACCTCACTTTAAATCAGCTGGATTCTTTACTCTCCATTCTAGTCCCCTGTGGCCATGTCCCTGTCTCTGGGCCCAGGAGTCCCCAGGTCTTTCCATACTGCTGTCCAACCAGGTCTCCACCTGGGTTCACAGGAGTCTATTGAATGTGGTCAGACTTAGCTCACAACTTCATTGCTGTTTTTCCCCCACTTCCCCTTATTGGTGACCAATATGGTCACCAGCAAGACCATATGCCTACTCATGTATTACCCTTGAGTCTCAATCTTGGAAGGGAGTTTGCCCTGAGGGGACCTGATTGCGTGCCTTGATGGCTCCTGGGGGAACAACTTGCTTGTTCTTGTAGTAGTCAATGAGACTGCTGTTACTGTTTTTGATTTTTCCTGCTGCTCTTTCTTTCAAGAAGAATCTTCTGTTCTTCTAGCCACTCCAGACTGGTCTGCTTGCCTTTCAAATGGAAATTCCTCATCTCCGAAGATTCTGGTTGGGGATCAGGATTCCACCTATGGTCTTTTGCAATACAAAGGCTCTGCAGGAAGCCTCCTTCACTGAGTAAGTTCTAGCCCCATTTTAGGTGTTTCAATCAGTTATAGGCAGTAGATGGATTTACAAGCTTTCTATGGTGATGTTTCTGGCTATTCCTTTCTCTCCCCCTCAAGTATCTATTTTACAATGGTAGGCAAGAGAAACCAAGATTCAAAAGACAGCCAAGCATCTTAATATTATTTCCCCTCTTTTACCCATTCAAACCATGCCTCAATCCCTGCATCCCAGAGCCTTGTTGTTCCAAGGTTGTGCATATATCATTATTTACCTCTGTCCCGCTTAGCCTATGCAAACCTACCTAACTGTTCTCCCATCCAGATGCCTAGTTCTTCCATTCTCCTCCCCCTTCTTGTGCATTGCCCCTTCCCCCCCACACCCAAACTATCTTGTGTCTATTCCGGACCCTGTGCTCCACCTTCCCTTCCCTCCCCTCACCCCATACACCCTGGTAACCAGCAAAGAGGTTTTTTTCCCCCTTTTTAGTGTAGGTACTTTTTCTTAATCTTTTATAATAACGCCCTATGCAGTATGTCCATGAACTTTTTGAAGCCACCTTTTACATTTGAAAGTCAGTGGGTAAATAAAGTAAATTCAGGCTAAGACCAAAGTCTCTAATACAATGGTTACCTGTTTTAAGGATCCTGGTGTGGTATTATAGGAAAAGCACTGGACTGCAAAGTCAGCTGTTCACACTCATCAGCTGCTCCTCAGAAACCCTATATAGGATTGGCTATGTGTCAGATCCCACTTGATGGCACTTAACAACAACTCATCTTAAGGAATTAATGATTAGATTTCAAAAAGTTGAGAGCCTAAATTCTGATTTGTCTGAAACCAAAATAAAATGTTAGAACCCTGACTCTCACAGACTGCTTTTGATAACAGATTACTTGTGAATAGTCCCTTGTTGGCAATCTGCAGTATATAATGTATAGTAATAAATGTAGAAATTGTTCTCTAGAGTTCAAAAGCTTGTCTTATATCTTATACCTAAAGATCAAAATTGAATTCTTTTACTGAAATGCAAGAATTCAGAGCAAGATTTCTATATTAGGACAAAACATATAATTTTTGTTGTTGTTAAATGCCATCAAGTCCATTCCAACTCTCAGCCACTTTGGATAGAGTTTCCAAGAAGTGGCTGGTGTGTTTGAACCACTGACCTTGTGGATAACAGTCTATAGCTTTTCCTAAAGCACCACAAGCAGGACATTATGGTTGGTTGGGTGGTTGGTTGAAGTTGGTTCCAACTCATAGCTAACCTGTATAGGGGTTCTGAGGCTGTAAATCTTTAGGGAGCAGAAATCCTCATCTTTCTTGCCCGGAACAACTATTAGTTTTGAACTGCAGACCTCAAGATTAGCAGCCCAATTTGTAACCACTCTGCTACCAGAGCTCCTTAGGACACTGTAATTAAAAAAAAATAATTAAACATGATTTTACAGCCCAGGAGCGTAGGTCCCTGGGACCATCAAGTGAGAAGAACGGAGAGCATGACCCTACCCAGAGAGGCAGTGATGCCAGGGATGGAGACAGAGATGATGACATGGCCAGATGAAGAGGCTGGGGATCCTGGTCTCAGGGAGGGAGAGGGGCTGTATACTGACAGCTGGGGGGTTGGGTCGGGCCTGTGGGGTGTATCCTTTGGTTATTTGATGATGCATGAAGGGGATTGTAATCATTGCAATGAAACGAAATTCGATAGGATGAATGTAAAACTGATGTTCTCCCATGTAACCCACATAATTCACACTAAAAACTTAAAAAACAACAACCAGCTTTATACTGAATATTTCAAAGAAAAAAAATCTATTTATTCATGAATAACGATGACAGAGAAATAAATTGTAAATGATTGTTTTTAAAAATAGGGCTAAAGAAATATATATACAGGTCTGAGAGTCAACACTGCAGTGAGATATCTTTTCTTCCCCCTTTATTACTATTCTTTAGGGAACAGTAATAAATGCATTCATTTATTAATATATTTATTCATTCTATTTATAGAGTGTCTTTTACATTAATGATGCTGCACTAGGTACTATGGATTCCTGATATAACATTATAGGATAAGCTCTGGACCACAGGGTCTGTTTGAACCATGAGGTTGGAAGTTCAAATTCATTAGCCGTTCCTCAGAAACCCTGGAGAGGGTCTTTATGAGTCGAAATCAACTCAATAGTACTTAAAAGCAACATCAGGCACTATGGTGAATATGAAGAACTGTAAGACCTGCTTTTGGTGTTGTGTAAGAAAAAAACAGAGTGATAAAATGATGTACTGATCAGTGGAAATCGCTAGCAAATCATTGCATCTCTCTGAGTTTCTTCATCTGAAAGGGGGCATAACAGTGTATGCTTAACTGGATTTTTTGTTAGAATTCATTTCATATTCTGCATATATGCTCATAAGAATCCCTGGTAGCATAGTGGATTATGGGTTTGGCTGCTAACCTAAAGTTTCCTTGGGAAAAAGATGAGGCTTTCTGCTCTTGTAGAGATTTACAGCCTGGGGAATCCTATACAGGGTCACTATGAGTCAGAACTGACTCTACATATTTAATAATAACATTCTAGACAGTTCAGGCACGAAAAAAAATGTTTAAACAAGGTAAGGGGAAAAAAGAAAATTAAAAATTTCAGAACAGATGAAAAAACCCAGACAGGAAAGCCGAGGGGTACCTGCTGGGTTCTTGAATTTATACTCTCTTCATAAATCCATGCCCCAGGAATAGTCCTTCAGGGCTATGTCAGCAGGAATTTTCATCCATGCTAGAGTCGCTTAAATTTAGGGGAAAAAAGAAAAAAAAAATTTATTCGGTTAGTACATCCCCACTTAATTAAGTGTACACAGTTGAAAATCAACAATTAACATACACAATATCTTTCAGCAAGTCTTGAATTTGCTCATTTTGCAAATTGTGCAGATGGAATGGAAAAAAACAGTGCATGACAACAGCAATTTTTCACAGCAAATTCCCCAAAATTTCCACATGCAAATTGATTCTAAGTTCATGTAACTCAGTTTGGGAGCATGCTTCATTGAAACTCATCATGATCCTGAAGAAGTTATTGGAAGAGGATGGCCCTTGATCAGCCACACATTTTGCAGCATTTAAAGGTTAAACTTATTTTTATTTATTATGTAGTTCTAAGGTTGTGTTCGAGTTTGCAAGCAATCATGTTTACCAGAGAGCTCGTTAATGTCTTTCATTGCTTTCACTTTTAACTGAATTGAATCTACATAAATGAAATTCTCATACTCATGTCCGATGATGTGATTCCTATTCTAAACTTACACAGACTTATAATCATGGTGTATCAAAAGAATCTGTGATCTATAAAGACTACAGGGAGTACAGAAATGCATAATATTAAAAATCTTTGTGTGTATAAAGGTTTTCCAGAATCTTCTCAAGCAACTTTTCTGGATAGTGCTATATGTCTATAATTTATAAAGCATACAGCATATGCTAATAAGGTGCTTCTTACATAGACTGAATTTGTATATTAATAATTAGGAATAAGCACTTAAAGGTCTTGCTATGTATACAAGCTCAATATCTGTCAAATTATTTGCAAAGGATATGTACTTTACTACGCGTGTTGTTGTTGTTGTTGTCAGGTG
>NW_006408681.1:2822486-2842183 GCF_000296735.1 Chrysochloris asiatica
TTGCCACTTCTTTCAATGCACTTTGGACTTCCTCTCTGAGTATCATTGGCTCTTGTTCATATGGTATCTCTTGAAATGGTTGAACATTAACCATTTACTATGCATACTCATTATGAAATATCATTCTGGTTGCATAGCCAAAATTCTTCATCTTTTTACCAACCCATTTGGAAAAGTCAAACCTCAGTATTTACTTTACCCCACAAATCCTGGATAATTTAGAATGGCAGCTTTGTCTTTATCATCTGTTGTCAGTTTATTGTAAAGCTTCTTTAATTCTAAATACAAGCCCAAACAAAACAAAGCTCTCAGTCAGGGGCAGGACACAATCAGAAATTCACAGAGTAGTCAAAGCAGAAACCAAGTGACTGAAGGGATCCCTGATAAGTGTCACAAAGGGAACTTTGCTTCAAATCCAGTTAGCTAAGAGCACCCATGTTTGAATTGCTGACTTATTGCAATGTTTAAAATGGAATTGATTGGACCCTATTTTGAAATATGTAAATGTTATACCCTTCATGGGGAGGAATGAGACGGTAACTGTTGACCATTGCTTTTACTATCAACTTTCCACAATTCCCTGTTTTCTTTAGGATAAAATGAAACTCTGAAGCAAAACCTAGAGTCTGACCATTCCTTCAGTCTTTCAAACTAGTTTCCCTTTCATCTTCCCTATTAGGCCCAAGCCCCACTTCAAGGTAGCTGGACTCATCCACGTTGTTCCTTTTCTATTCAGCTTATCCTCACCTATTATTGAATTGAATGCACACCTGAAATAGAATTTGATCAGGAATTTTCCCTTATGGCCCCAGGCAGTATTTTGTTGCTCTGCCTGGGTACTTCCTTAGAACATTACACATAACTTAAATAACAGGCGCTTTAACACTATTTTGCAACTATTCATTCAAATGTTTCACTCTCTCATGGTATTGACCCTGAGGGCAGAGACTTCCTCCATTCCTATTTAAATTCTAGATCCCTAGAGAAGCATGGTTCAGTGGTAAAGGTCAAGGACTTTAAGGACTTTGATAGTCTAGGCCTGTATCTATAATTTATCTTGAAAACATTACTCAACCTTCCTTAGTTTCTTCACCTGTAAAACGGGAAGGTCAAGGTTAAATGTGACTGGGGAGCTTGTTCAGTTTCCTGGGCCCCACCAGAATTTCCCATATATAGGTCTGAGACAAGGAACTTTGGTAGGGTAGTGGTTACGAGTCTGGCTACCAACCGCAAGGTCAGCAGTTCGAAACTACCAGCGGTTCCGCAGGAGAAAGATGAGGCATTCTGCTGCCGTAAAGATTTACAGCCTCGGAAACCCTATACAGGGTCGCTATGAGTCAGAACCAACTCCATGGTACTTAACAACAACAACAACCACAAGGTGTGAGACAAGGGCCCAGGAATTTCCATTACTAACATGTTCCCAGGTGATACTGCTGCTGCTGCTCAAGGGATCTCACTTTCAGAATCACTGAATTTAAAGAAACACTGAAAATAATCCATATACTCATTTAACAAAAATTTATAAGGTAACTTTTTAATGCCAAGCAGCAGAAATAGAGAAATAAATCATTGAAAGTTTTTTTCATCATCATCATTGTTGTTGTTGTTAGGTGCTGTGTAGTCAGCTGATAGGGAATCTGTGCAGAACAGAATGAAACACTGCCTGGTTCTGCATCATCCTCACAATTAATATGTTTGTGTATTTGGTTACAGCCACTGTGTCAATTCATCTCATTGGGGGATTTTCCTCTTTTTTGCTGATTGTCTACTAAGTATGAGACGCCTGGTGTGGCACTATAGGATCAGCACTGGACTGTGAACCACAAGATTGGCAGTTCAAACCCACCGGCTTCACCTTGGAAACCTTATAGAGGGTCAGTATGAGTCAGAACTGATTTGACGACACTTAACAACAACTATTAAATATGTTCTCTTCTATCATAAAGCTTAAATATCTGTTGAGAATGGATAAAAACAATGAACAACTATTAATAAAAGCACAACAAAAATAATATCAATTTGTTATCAATATGTGAGAGTTGAGAATAGAATCATGGGTTGGTTATTTTAATTAGGCTAAACGGAAGGAGGTTACCATATTCAGAGCATGGAAATGTGGTTTGTAGGCCGAGGGGAAAACAAGTATAAAACCACAAAAGCAATAAAGACCCTGGGTTCTTCAGGGAACAGAAAAGAACCTTGTTTGCCTTGAGCATAGTGTGTGCGAAGGAAATACGAGGAGATGAAGGACAGTTAGAGCAGTAGCTAGATCACCCATTGATTTACAGACTTTGGTAGATTGTTTGCAGCTTATTCAGAGTGCAATGAAAAGCTATTGCATGACTTTAAGCAGAAGAGAGACTTGATCTGCTTTATGTTTTAAAAGAGGACTCTGGATGCTATGTGAAAGGCTGGTGGGGGTGGGAGACGGGTGAGGGTAGAAGGTGTGGTAGGGGGTAGGGTGTGGTAGGGGTAGGGTGGGGTATGATAGGAGCTGGAGGTTGGTGTGGGGCCAAAGATCCAGCAGGGAAAAAAGCTATTAGGAAGCTTTGGATGTGAAGATGTGAAGAAGAGTTCACACGTTTTGAAAGGGATTTTGGAAGAAGAGTCTATAGGATTTAGTGATGGATTAGGTGTGATGATTAGGGAAAACATGTGTTCCATAGATAGTAGGTTTTCAATAAAAGAAGTATGTTGCTGTTAAGTGCCATTGAGTAGATTCCAACCCATAGCCACCCTATAGAGGGTGTTCAAGGAGCAGCTGGTGAGCTTGAACCACTGACCTTGCAGTTAAAATGACTTTGCAGTCTGCCACATTAGCCCACATCAGCACACCAAATGACTGAACTATCTTAAAAAATGCCTATGGGTTCCATGCCCACCATTTAGCTTACTAAAAACAGCAAGTCATTGTGGACATGGATCTATTTCTTTTTCATAGGTAGGAAACTGCTACTTCAAGTTTCTAAGAAGAAATGGGCACAGATAGCAAGAGTTCTGATAAACTCATTACAGATCCCTCTGAATTCAGACAAATACATTTATACCCTGGATTTTAAAATTGTAAACGAAATCAAGGGTAAAGATAGTGACTCGTCTGAATGAGAAAGGAGCCTGGTCACGACATGAACTCTGTCTTTTAACCCTGTACCTTCTCTTGAGGACTACTGTAGGATCAGCATTGCAGCAGTTCAAATCTACCAGTCATTCCTCAGAAACCCTATACAGGTTCACAATGAGTCAGAACTGACTTGACGATGCTTACAACAACAGCAACTTCCTCTTAATATGTCTCTAGCCAAAAACACAGACCTGTTACCATTGAGTCAGTTCCATCTCCTGGTGATCTGTGTGCCGAGCAGCAGTGCATTCTTCCGTGTTTTTAACAGCTGAGATTTCTGAAGTAGATCACCAGGTCTTTCTTTGTATGCACCTCTGGTGGACTTCAACCTTTAACCTTTTAGTTAGTAGTTGAACTGATAATCTTTTGCACAGATCTAAGAGGGGTCTTTAAAAAGTCTTTGGAAAAATGGAATTAAATGATGATGCAAATTGTCCACAAACATTTTGAGGTCTATGTATAGGTCTCTAATCCTCTCATAATTCCCCTTTGGGTTTTTTTATAATAATTTTTATAATAATGAAAAATATGAGCAGCAGCCTAAATATTCAAATTATGAAATAGATTAAGCGTGCATATAATGGAATATTATTGAAGTAAGATGCTATTTTCACATAGAGCAAATGCTTTTTTCTCTTGTTGGCAGTTTCTGCCTGACAGTCCTTTCTCCATCACAATAAGCCTTCAGGTTCAGTTTATTGCCTCTGAAAAGAAAGCAAAGACATCATTGCTTTGAGATTCAAACAATTCCATTTTAAAATTAGTAGCTTGACTTTCAACTCAAATAGCTAGCTTTTTATATATTAAGAAGCAATGCCTAGAGATTTAACTCTAGAGAAAATCAAAGTAGGAGGATGTAATACAAAGGGAACGTCTGTCACTTAGTATTAAAGGGAAAATTCCTGCCTCGAATTGGAATGGGATAGGATAAAGCCAAGGAGACCAGGTTAAGTGGGTACGTTCTTGGCTGCTAACAGGAAGGTCAGTGTTTTGAACCTAACAGTTGCTCCATAGGAGAAAGATGTGACAGTTTGCTTTAGTACAATTACAACCATGGAAGCCAGTTCTACTCTGTCCTATGGGTTAAAATTGACTTCATGATAACAAAAAGAAGGACAAAGTTGCGGTGGCACAATGCTTAAGCACTTGGTTACTAACTGAGTAATCAGCAATTTGAACCCATGCATTAGAAAGACTTGGCAATCTGTTTTATAAAGATGACAGTCTTAAAACCCCAATGGGAAAGAACTACTTTGTCATATGGAGTTGTTAAGAGTCAAAAATAAACTCAACAGCACCTAAACACAATGCAACAACAGGATAAAGTCAAGAGCAAGAAGAAAAGAAGGGCAAAAATTGAAAAGCAAACTCTTGGCTTACTCTTCATGGTGGAGTCTCTGTGGTAGAGATCGGAATATATGTAGGTTTAGGAGACTCAAAGAACATTCTATTTTCAAAACTGTAGCAGGCATTCTGTGATAGACCTTCCAAAATTTCAGCTAATACCTGTTCATCCTAGTCTGCGATCAAGCTTCCCATGGTATTTTGCAGTCTCCTTCTCACTGGTCACCTTTGCTGCATCTTCCAGCTGTTTCAGGAGCCCTGAACTCTGATCTTTGCCTTAATTCAGTTGGTCCATTGGGCTCAGCTTGCACTCTGCTTCTGTGTTCTGTGGTCAGGAAATTGTATTTACCGAGGCAGAGAGATGTCATATCTTTTGTTTATTTTCTTTCAGGCAGTCTTGTATTGTTGATTATACAATGCCTGAAAATAAGATCCATATATATATATATTTTTTTTTTCCCTGTTTCTGTTTATTAATAGTCATAGAGGAAGTCAGATACCAGTTATTCCATCATAGCAAAAAGAAGGAAAACTTTCAAGTAAGTATAATTTTTGATGATAGGGAAACAAATGTTATATTAAAAAATTCAGCTTCCTTTGCACTTTGTTCTACAAAAGTAAGTAAAAAGTATTGCTACTAGGCTTCCAGTTCATACATGTATGGGTTTATTCCAACAAAGCATATTTAAACATGACTCTCCATTAGTGGATGAATTTAGATGTTCTCTCAGTAACACACTTGGTTTTAGCACTGGGATGATACCTAGAAGATTGAATGTTCAAACCCACCAGCCACTCTTCAGAAAGCCTATGCAGGGTCGCTATGAGTTGGAACCAACTCAACAGTACTTAACAACAGCAGTCCTTCAAAAAAAAAAAAAAAAAAGTACAATCAAGACAGTGGCTCTGGAGGGAATGCGCGGTGCCAGTTAAATTCAAGGGAGAGAAAGAGAAGACCGTTCATAGCATGTATGGCTGCAGTTTTTTTTGGATTCCCAAGGTGTAATCTTGATAGGTTTTCTCAAGGATACAGGATGGGGACTTATTATGAAAAAGTTTTATGAAAATTGTAAACTGCATTGCTGAGAAAAAGGTCAGGAAATTTCACCAAAGGATTGTTTCCCATCGTGACCTGTACCTGCTCATTCTTTGAGGGCAGCAAAGGCTGTCCGAGGAGATTTTCACTGGGAAACCTTATCCTATTCACCCTGCACTGCTGATTTTGCCTCTTCAGACTTCTTTTTGTTCCCAAATCTCAAGGATCATTTCAAAGAAATACAATTAATTTGTGCCCTACAAGGAGATGGCATAAATTGAAGAGAGCAGAATTCTTCAGGGATGGGTTTGTTGTTGTTGTTAAGTGACGTCAAGTTGATTCCAAATTATAGTGACACTGCATAAGGTTTATAAAGCTTTTGAAAATCCTTATAGGAGCAGAAAACCTCTTATGTCTCCCAAGGAGCAGAAGGTGTGCTCAAACTGCTGAGCTTGTGGTTTTAAGTTCATTGCTTATTCTTTGGAGCCACCACTTTCAGAATTTTGTAGATGTAAATTGAGGTTATGTTGGGGTACAGCAACTTCAAATTTTGATATTTTTTGTTAATAAAGATCTCTTTGAATTTATGGGGTCCAAGTGTGATGCTGGACTGCTAACCACAAAGTCGGTGGCTCAAACCCACCAGCTGCTCCTCAGAAACTGTATTCAGGCTTACTTTGAGCTAGAACTGAGTCAACAGCACTTGACAACACAAACAACAATGGTTTCATAATTATTTTTGACTCACATTTGTTTGTGTGTCTTGAGTTCCAAGGTAAAATAATTCAATAAGTTTGTTCAAAGATGTGGCTCTAGGGCATATAGTCGATGTTCAAAATTTTGTGATTGACTGAAATTTTTCATAGTTCATTATATTTTTTTCTAATTTCTGATCCTTCCACTTTTATTTCCAGATTACATGATCACATTTACTCTGTGGTAGAGATGATTTTCACATGCACAATCTAGGATCAAACCAGGACTGGCTAGTGTGTATTTTCAGCTGTTATTGTTGTTAAGTGTTGTTGAATTGCTTCCGATTCATAGCAAGCCTGTATAGGGTTTCCAAGAAGTGGCTGGTGGGTTTGAACCAACAGCCTTGTGGTTACCAGTCCAGTATTTATCCTACTGCACCACACCAAGATTCCTTATTACCTATTAGCACAGGAAAATTTATCTTCACTGGGTAAGGAAACAAATACAAAAAGACAACAGAAATGTTGCTTTTATAAATTGCCAGTGTATATGCACTAAAGCTACTATTCATCTCTCAGTTTATCGAGTTGTGGTAGCTTGCATGTTGTGACGCTAGAGCTATACTACTGGTATTTTAAATATCAACTGGGTTAGCCATGGTGGACAAGTTTCAGCAGAGATTCCAGATTAAGACAGAGTAGGAAGAAGGAACAGTTGATCTACTTCTAAAACAAATAGTCAATGAAAAGCAAATGAATAGTAGCAGAATATTATAGAGTGCAGGAAGATGATCATCTCTTGGAAGGATGGAAGACACTGAAAAAATGGCAGGGGCAGTACTGCCTCCTCATAGTTGAGTGGATCTTAATGACGTGGATGGAACAAGTCTTTTGAGATTCTTATTTACTTATGTGATATGACTCAAAATGATTAGAAAGAGCCACAAACAACTATAATTGGAATATGGAATGTAAAAGTATTTTTATAGAAAAATTGAATACAGATCAATATTCTAGGGATTCGTGAACTGAAATGGATTGGTATTGGTAATTTTGAATCAGACAATCATTTAGCAAATTAAAAAGAAATGGTGTTGCATTCATCTTCCAAAACAACATTTCAATATTTTTCTTTTATTATGACATTGCCAGCTAAAGGAAAATATCAATACATCTAGAGGAAGAACAGTTAATATGACTATTATTCACATTTACAGACCAATCATTAATGTCAAAGAAGAAGAAATTGAATATTTTTAACATCTTCAGCAGTTTGAAACTGATCACACATGTGATCAAGATGCATTGATAAATCCAGTGCATTGATTGGATTGCAAAAGTTGGAAACAAAGAAGAGAAGGTAGTTGGAAAACATGCATTGGTGATAGGAACTATGCTAAAAACTGCACTATAAGAGTTTTGAAAGTCCAATGAATTATTCTTTGCAATAACCTTTATCAACATCCTAAATGGTAAGTATACACATGGATGGAGGCTTGGTGTGACACTGCAGGACAATCACTGAATTGTTAAACTCAAGGTAAGTAGTTCCAACCCACCAGCTGCTCCCTGGAATCCCTACACAGGGTCACTGTAAGCAGGAACTGACTCATCAGCACTTAACAACAACAACAAATACACATTGACATAGCCATATGGAATGCACAGGAATCAAATCAACTACATCTGTGGAAAGAGACAATGGAGAAACACAAGATCATCAGTCAGAACAAGGCTAAGGGCCAATCGTGGAAAAGACCATCAATT
This sequence comes from Chrysochloris asiatica, assembly GCF_000296735.1. Classification (NCBI taxonomy): domain Eukaryota; kingdom Metazoa; phylum Chordata; class Mammalia; order Afrosoricida; family Chrysochloridae; genus Chrysochloris; species Chrysochloris asiatica. Next base: position 2,830,453 of record NW_006408681.1, read on the forward strand.
GCTTCTATGCAAGTTAAGTTTAAGGTGAAGAAAATTAAAACATATTAATAAGAGTCAAAGTATGACCTTGTGCATTTCTCAGCTGAGTTTAGAGATCATCTCAAGAATATAATTGATGCACTGAACACTGATGACTGCAGATTAGACAAATTGTGGGATGGCATCATAGACCTCATTGATGAAGAAAGCAAAAGATCATTAAAAAGACAGGAAAGATATAAAAGAGATTCTGAAACTTGCTCCATAAGGTATAGAAGCTGAAGTGAATGGAAGAAATGTTGAAATAGATGCTCTGAAGACAAAACTTAAAGGGCAGCTCAAGAAGACAAAGTAAATTATTATAATGAAGTGTGCACATAATTGGAGTTAGAAACTAAAGGGAAGAATACACTCAACATTTCTCAAACAGAAGGAACTGAAACAAAAATTCAAGCCTTGAGTTCCAATACGGAAGGACTCTTTATGCATAATATTGAATGGCATAGGAAGAGTCATAAGCAGATCGATGGAATACACAGTCTCTGTACCAGAAAGAATTGGTAGATGTCCAACCATTTCAGGAAGTAGTGTGTGATAAAGAACATATGGTAGTAAAGGAAAAAGTCCAAGCTGCAGTGAAGGCACTGTCAAAACCAAAACAAGGATACAGAAATTGACAGAAGATAAAAAATAATAACAATAACAATAACAAAATATACAATGCTGGAAGCATAATTCATTAATATGCTAAGAAATTTGGAAGATAGCTATCTGTCCAATTGACTGGAAGAGATTAATATCTGTGCCCATTCTAAAGAAAGTTGATGTGAAAATTATCAAACAATATCATAATATCACAATAATATAAAATTTTACTAAAGTTGTTTCAGTAACAATTGCAGCAACACATTGACAGGAAACTGACTGAAATTCAAGTCGGATACAGAAGAGGTTGTGTAGCAATGAATATTTTTGTTGATGTCAAATGGGTCTTGGTTGAAAGCAGCAAATACTGTGAAGATACTTACCTGTGTTTTATTGACTATGTAAAGGCATTTGACTGTGTGGCACTTGAATGTTATGCAAAACAAATTATGTGTAACATTTTAAAGGATGGAAATTCCAGAACACTTCATTGTGCTCACAAGGAATATGTACGTAGACCAAGAGGCAGTTGTTCAAGCAGAACAAGGGGATATTGCATGGTTTAAAAACAACAAAAAGGTGTGTCCTTGGTTACTATACTTTTTACCATACTTACTCAAGGAGCTCTGGTAGCGTAGTGGTTACGAATCGGGCTGCGAACCTTAAGGTCAGCGGTTCGAAACTACCAGCCGCTCCGCGGGACAAAGATGAGGCTTTCTACTCCCGTAAGGATTTACACCCTCGGAAACCCTGTACAGGGTCGCTATGGGTCGCAACCAACTCGACGGCACTTAGCAAACAAAAAAAAAAACAAACTCAATCTGTGTGCTAAGCAAATGGTCCAAGAAAATAGACTATATGTGGGAGAATGCAGTATCAAGACTGAAGGAAGCATCATTTAACAACATGAGCTATGCAGATGACACACGCTTGCTTGCAAAGAGTACCTGAGGCACTAATATGTGATAATCAAAGACTACAGTCTTCAGTATGACACCTCAAAATAAAGAAAATAAAAATCCTCACAAGAGGACCAGTACGCAACACCCTGATAAACAGAAACCATTGAAGCTGTCAAAGACTTCATTTTTCTTTGTGCCACATCAATGTTCATGGAAACAACAGTTAAGAAATTCAAGGCTGTATTACATTGGGTAAGTCTACTGCAAGAGACCATTTTCATGTATTAAAAAGCAAAGATGTCACTTTGAAAACTAAGGAATGCCTTATTTAAGCCATGGTATTTTCAGTTGCCTCATAAAGAGTCCTGATATGGCACTATAGGATAAGCACTGGACTGCTAAATGCAAGGTTCATGATTCAAACCAACCAGCTGCTCCTTGGAAATACTATACAGGGCCACTGAGTCAGAACTCAATTAACAGCACTAAACAACAACAGATGCTTGTTGTACCTGAGCAATAAATAATGAAGAGCTGAGAAGAATTGCTGCATTTTAATTATGGTGTTGGCAATGAACAATGAATATACCATGGACTGAGAAGAATGAACACAGCTGTCTTGGAAGAAGTACAGCCAAAATACTCTTGTAATTGTTATTATGTGCCCTGGAGTCGGTTCTGACTCATAGGGACCCTGTACAGGGTTTCTGAGGCTGTAAATCTTTACGGGAGCAGAACGCCTCATCTTTCTCCCTCGGAACAGCTGGTAGTTTCACAGCCCGATTTGTAAGCACTTCTCTACCAGAGCTCCTTAGACATGAGAATATCAAGAGTTTGTCTCACATACTTTGGACATGTTATCAGAAGAGACCAGTCCTTGGAGAAGAATATCATATTTGGTAACATAAAGTGTCAACGAAAAAGAGTAAAACTCTCAATGAAATGGATTGCCACAATGGCTGCAACAATGGACGCAAGCACAGCGAAGTTTGTGAGGATGGTGCAGTACCAAGGAGTGTTCAATTTTGTTGTACATAGTGTTGCTAAGAGTCACAGCTAACTTGACAGCAGCTAACAACATGCACTAATTCCCTTGACTCTCTTCCTCTTACTTTTTCATTCTTTTCTTTGTTACATATATATATATAATTTTCCTTTAGATCTGTCTAAATATGAATCATTGGATATGCACTATTATTAAGGAAGCTTTATTCCTGTTTGCCTTTTATACTGTATTCTATCTTTAACACTAGATCAAGGATATGCCTAAAGAAATTTTAGAACACCCAAATCAGTTTCTAAATCAACTGTAAAATGTTCTTCCTTTTGACAAGTTATTTGAAGGATTCATCTATTTATATCTTTAAGTCAGTTCTAGAAGAGCAATCCCTGAAAAAAGAAAAATGTTCATTTTAAAATATCAAATCAAATAAGTCTTGAATATGCAATTGACTTGCAAGGCATATCATAGTACTCTGGTTGTTATTGTTTGGTCCTTTTTAGAATGTTCTAGAGAATAATGGCCTTTTCAATTTAATATATATTGTTTCTTATTTTAAGATTCTACATAGTTATTCATAAGTTGTTAGGCAAATGGGCATTACCAAAGTTATGTTACTAGGTTGCATTGTTATGACTTTAAAAAAAAAAAAAATGATGTTTTGCCTCTAGTTTCTTAACATACTACCCAGACTGATATTTTCCCCACACCTCAACTTGCTGCCACTTAACAACAATACAAGCTAAATCACCCCTGTGTCCATCAACTGACTTGCCAGTAAACCTATATTTCGTAAAATAAATGGTCCTGAAAAAAATCTATTCATGGAAGACTGATTCAAGTCAACATTGCACCGCTGATGTTTTAGCCTCTTGACTAAATTTTTCTTTTAGACTCATATTTACACAGCTTCTGTTCTCAGCCATACCAAATTTTAAATGGTGTTGAAATTTCTTACTGTAAGATACAGTGGAAAGTGCACTGAGCATGGGCTCAGATAGACCTGGATTGGATTCTCTTGGATTCTTAGTGTGCAAGCTGTGTGACCTCTCTGAACCACACATTCCTCACTTGTAAAGTTCAAAACACAAATATCATCCAAATGTAGGTCACAGGTAGGTACCTTATAAGATTTATGAGTTACAGGGGAGGTCTTAGTAAGTATATGGCATTTGTAATTCTTCATAAATTCTAGTCACTTAATTATCAAGAAATTAGAAAGTAACGGAATTTGTGGTTATCAGAGTTGGGTTACTAGGCAATTTTTATTTTATGCTTGTTACATCTTATGTTAGGGAGAATCCCTACTCTGTCCTTTAAGCCATTCTTCCTCTGGCAGCTGGAGCTAGTGGGCTCCACCATATTGACCAAGTCCAGATGTTGATTGTGAGTAATCTGGTAGTGGACATTTCTCAAAGAAAACATATTGGTTTGTTCATTAAAGTTTAAATTAGTTACCCTGTGCTATGTTGTTAAGGGCTGTTGAGTCGGTTCTGACTCAACAGCATGGTCCTTATATAGAATTTCCCAGGAGCGGCTGTTGGATTTAAACTGCTGAACTTGTGGTTTGCAGTCCAGTGCTGACCCTTTAGCATCACACCAGGAGTCCAAGTGACCCTCTGCTCTAGAGCTCATTTAAAGTTCATCTTACTGTGTTGTTTTTTTAAAGTCATTTTTAAAGATAGAAAACAGACCCTGCAGCTGGAGAACTCTGTAACAATCCCAGCTTTCTCACATACTAGCTGCATGGCATTGCTTAACTTACATACTCTCTATGAATCTCATCTTTCTTACTCATTAAATGAGAATACCAACTTTTCGAACTTTTGGGTGATTAAATGAGATAGTCTCTATCAAAATAGTCAACATGGTTTTCTTCAAGTATTAACTCCCTTTCCACTAATTCATTCTAGCTTTGACATAGGTTGCACAATAATCATTTTGGAAATCTGCTGGGTTTTTAGAATCTAGATTGGTCAATCATAGAACAAAAATATTTAGCTTGCATTTTGGTCATTTGTCTTGACTTAGTAATTCCGAAATTAAAAAAACACACAACTTTTTACTATGAATTAAATGAAGGTTTACAGAGAAGCTCATCAGTTTTACATTTAAACTTTGTTTCATCTCAATGATTGCAATCCCTTCTAGGAACAACAATTATTTCACTTCTTCCCTGTGGTTCTGATTTCCATCACAGCCTCCTCCCATTCCCACTCAACTACGTTCTTAGGTAAATGTTGCCCTTTTGGTTTTGAATGATTGACCATTCCATGGTGACCATCCCTTATTAGTTCTGTTGTCTCTCCTATCTTCTGCTTGGTTGAAAATTTGGCCACAAGGGTCCAGACCAAAAGAGTGACTGAAGGCCATAGTCTTGGATTCCTCTAGTCTCTTTCTGACCAGTAAGCCCAGTCTTTTATATATATGTATATACATGTATATATATAATTTTTATTTTTGTTTCATGTTGTCTCCCATTTTATCCAGGACCTTTTAATATGATCTCTTTCACAGCAGTTGGTAGTGGTAGCTGGGCACCATCTAGTTCTTCTGGATTCAGAGTCATTGAAATCAACTAGTTCAGTGGACCAATGGATTGATGTTCACATGTTTAATTGGTGCATTGGACTAGTTGATTCTAAACATCTTCAACTTTCACCATTTTTCTTTTTTCTACACATGGAAAAACCAAAAGTTGAGTGTTAGATTGCCACTCATAAACTTTTAAGATCCCAGTCACTACTCACCAAAGTAAGATGTAGACCATTGTCTTTGTGGACTATGTTATGTCCATTGACAATGTTGTGCCCTGAGACTACAGTCCTGAGCCTCCAGCTCCAGCAACTCATTGCCTTAAATGTTTGATAATATTTAAGAAGTTTCCATCATTTTATGCCCTGTATAATCCACTACATTCATAAGTATGTTTTCAGAAAAGTTAAATACCCATGTGCAGATATCCTCTTTAAAATCCTTTTTATATATTTGTGGGTATACTCCCACTTTCCCTCCCATATCCTTTCAACCTGACCCACTGAATTTTCTAATCTCAGTTTAACCATTTATTTTCTTGCTTTTGGAATGAGAACATTCATGTGAATGAATGTGCAGAGATAAAATAATTTTGAAAATTTGAAATGTCTCTTTCTTTTTCTTTGTATTACAGTGAAAATAAAAACAACATGACATTTCTCTTAATATTATTAAAAGAAATATTTCCATTAGTAGAATCATGGGACCCAATATGATTCCTATATTCAATTTAAGAACAAACTTGGAAGAGTCCATGTCATACCTGGATCACTACAACGTATCAAAACAATCTTGTCTAACAATTATGGCTTCAGAGCTCCAAAGGTTTTTAATCCAAAATGTGGAGAGAATCAAAAGAAATAGATTTTTATTGGGTCAACTTTACTCCCATTGTTGTTGTTGTTAAGTGCTGTCAAGTCAGTTCCTACTCCTAGCGATCCTGTATAGGATTTCCAAGGAGCAGCTAATGAGCTTGAACTGCCAATTTAGCAGTTCAAACCAATGTTACAGTCTAGCAAATTAACCCACAGCAATACAACTAGGTTTTATTATTTCAAATTTTGTAAAGAATACCTTGGTAAATGTACAGATTTGAAATTATTGTGCAACTGTCTTTGGTGTGCCAAAGGAACAAATTATTTACAATGTTAACAAAGAAAATGAGGACTTAGGTGGTAATTTTCATCCTCGCAGGGTCGCTATGAATGAGATTTAACTCAATGGTGTTTGTGTGCTTCATGCTGAAACAGAAGAAGGTTTCCTCTTTTCTCTGGAGCTGAGAAACAGTTTGGGCCAGATACTGACTTATATGTTGTTGTTGTTGTTGTTAAGTGCCGTTGAGTCAGTCCCGACACATAGAAGCCCTGTTTCCAAGGAGCGGCTGGTGAGCTTGAACCACTGACCTTGCATTTCAAACCAACTTTGCAGGCCCGTTAACCTGTAGCGCCACACCAGGATATAGAAATGACTTTTTTTGTCAGTGGGAATATTAATCTGTACTTGCTATGGTAAGTCAGCTAGATGGTGCAGGGACATGTTTCTTTAAGGAACACTGTAGTTATCTGGGCCCATGCATTTCATTGCATATTATTCTCTAATTTGTATTTCCCTTCCATTATTCCTGTACCTCTATTAACCTTCATTAAGAATTATAGATTGGTCTTTCTTATTTTATGATAGACCAAGGAGGATGACCTATTCTATATTGAAACAAGGTAAAACAGGAATAACTATATCATCTCTTCTGAAGCTAACCAGCAAGGACAGCTATGTACAGGAAAGCAATTACCAGTAGGGGCTCCTGGTGTGACACTATAGGACGTCTAAACACAAGGTTGTTGTTGTTGATGTTAAGTGTCTTTAAGTTGGTTCTGACACATAGCAACTTTGTATAGGGTTTTCAAGGAGCAGCTGGTGAGCTTGAACCACCGGCCTTGCGGTTCAAACTGACATTGCAGTCCAGCGCATTATCCTGCAGTGACACACAAGGTAGGTGGTTCAAATCCATCAGCTTTTCCTTGGAAACCCTATACAGGGTCACTATCACTCAAAGCCATTTAACAACAACAAAAGAGCCTTGTTGGCACTGTAGGATAAGCACTGAATTACTAACCCCAAGATCACAGTTCAAAGCCACCATCCCCTTTGCTGAAGAAAAATGAAGCTCTCTGCTGTCATAAAGATTCACAGTCTCTGAAACCCTATATAAAACCACTATGAGTTGAAATAGATTCAACGGTATTGGGTGTGTTTGGATTATTTTGCAGAGTAAATACTGGCAACAAATGCAGTTTTGGAAATTGATTTACACATGTACCAAACTTATTCATAGAGAGGGGAAATAATATTAAGATGCTTGACTGTCTTATGCATATTGGCTACTATCATAAAATAGACACTTAAGTGGGATAGAAAGGAATAATGGGAAACATGATTTCAGAAATCTTGTAAGCTTGTCTTCAGTGTATAACTGATTGGAATACATAAAAGAAGTTATAGAACTTGCCCAGTGAAATAGGCTTCTTGTGGAGTCTTTGTGGGGTATAGAACTACAGGTGGAATCCTGAACCCCATCTAGAACCTTCTGAGGTGGGACATTCCCACTAGAAAGGACAAGCAGACCAGCCTGGAACAGCTAGAGCAACTGAAGAAACTTCTTGAAAGAAAGATAAAAAGGAAAAATCCAAAGCCAAAATGGCAGTCTGATTGGCTACTACAAGAACAAGCAAGTTGTTCTCTGGGGAGCCATCAAGGCAAGCAATCAAGTCCCTTCAGGACAAAACCTCCTCTAAGATTGAAACTCAAAGGGAGCACATGAGTAGGCATGTAAGCTTGCTGGCAATCATGTTGTTCTACTGGTAAGTGAAAGAGGGAGAAAGGCAGGAATGAAGATATGGGCTGAGTTTGACCATGTTCCACAGACTCCTGTTGATCTGAAGATGAGAGAGAGAAGAAGAAGACCTGGTTGGTTCGAAGTGTGGTGGGACCTGGGGATTCCTATACCTGAGCACATGGACAAGGGTATAGCCATGGATGGCTAGAGCTGGGCGTGAAACATCCAGATGATATGAAGTGAGAGGAGATGCACAAGAACACCCTATCATAAAATAGACACTTAAGTGGAATAGATACTTGCAGATAATACCCATTTGACCTAACCTCGATGGTTCAATGAGCAGAAGTCAACTAGAGGAAGATTAAAAAACAATTTTTGATAAAGGAAACAAGTGTAAATTACTACAATTTCATGAACTTTACCTATACTTATGGATATAGTAGTGCAAAATGCCAACTGAGAGGGAAGGAGGCTTCATATCAAGGATCAATCTTATCCCCTCTATATACAGGGTTGATGGGGACAGGCAACTTAAACATTGGCTAACTAAAATGAAGGAGCTATAAAGGCATGAAGTGACTGGCTTACAAGTTTTCAAGAAGGAATTTAGTTTAAGACTGTGTGGGGGAAGAAAGAGTCCCCATTGAACTGTTTTCATCTTGTCTAGATGGATCTGGTGAAAAGAAATGGGGTTAAGATTCTCATGATTCAATAGTGAGTAATTATTATCATGACTAATTGCAAATGTCACAACTGTAAAGGTAGAAGTTCTGTTACCAAAAGGGGGGGTGGGGAGGAGTTAATATTACAGTCCAGGAACAGAGAACCCTAGGACCATCAAGGGAGAAGAGCACAAGCAGAATGTGAGACCTTATCCAGAGAAGCAATAACACTAGAGATGGAGGCAGAGATGAGGACATGGAGAGAGGGAGCAGCTAAGGACTCCAGATTTATGGAAAGAAAAAGACTGAGTGCTGATGGCCAGGAGGCAGGCTTGCAGAATGTGCCCTTCGGTTATTTAAATTATTATGTATTCCTGAGTATTTTTGTGTGCACACACCCTCCCAAAAAAACATTACAAAACAAAACAAAAAACAGAGGGAACAGAAACAAATACTGTTAAATGGTGATGCACAGAAGAGATTGTAATCATAGCAGTGAAATGATGGGTATAAAACTGTTGTTCCCCTATGTAAACGATCACTCACTTCACAATAAAAACTTAAAACAAAAAAAGCACTGACCTGATAATAGAATTCTGTTATCTATTTTAGTGCATCAGAGTCACCTGGAGGACTTTTTAAAACTCTAATTTTGTGCCCTCTGTCTAGAGTTTCTGACTTAGCTCTTCTAGGATGGAACCTGAGATTTTTGCATGTCTGACAACCTCCCTGGTGAAGCTGGTCCTGCTGGTCTAAGGACCACCCTTAGGATCTAAATCTTGTTGTGTTACAAGAGAGAAATTTGACTGTTATATACACTTTATCCCTAAAGATGAATAAAATGAAATACAATTTGAATGGTTAGGGGTAACACTAAATTGTAAACTCTTTAAGGAAGGGGACAAAATCTGTTATTCAACATTGTACTCTGAGCTAGGCTCCATGCTTAGACTAGAGTGATGCTCACTGGGCAATTCTTGAATAAACAAGTGAATGCTATGACAGCAATTCTTTACTTATTCAATACATTACATTTTATGGACTGCCTTCTTTGTTCCAATAACTGTTATACCTGGTCTTAAAGAAAGAAAGAGCAGTGAGTCAAATAAACAAACATCTCTTCCCTTGTGGTAGACCAAGAAAAACAAAAGAAACCAAATAAATGAATAATAATAATAATAATAATAATAATAACCTTATTCATAGTTGTTTAGCATTACCTTTTTAACATTTGTTGAGCTAATTAAGAATGGAAATAATGTGGGTTATGAATACTTTACATTAAATTTGAAAGTGAAGTATTTTAAGCTAGTTGAAAAATATTGGCAATATCCTGCTCAAGTTATAAATATTGGCAATAACTTGCCATAAGGTAAAATATGACTTTCCAGACTGGGGAATTACTTGTGGTGTGGATGAAAGATGGAAGAAATAGAATGAGAAGACTTTCATTTCTGTGGCAGGAACATGAACACTACCAGGAGTGGAGATTCAAATGTACACTTTTGTGAAGGTCACAGAAAAGTTTGTATCAGTACTTGATCTAAAGCGAAAGTACATGCTTCAGGTATCTGAACTGCATAAATAATGCCACCTATAAAAAACAAAAAGTGTTTGTTCTCCCTTAAAGAGTATATTTGCCAACTCTGAGATGGTATTTCTCCAGTAAGCATGTGCAGCTTTATTTGGACAATACAATATTGATTATTTTCCTCTCTTTCCAATGGAGCTTAAAAAACATTTTTTAAGACTCTTGTTTGCACTAAAATGTCATGAATCTCATCAGATTTTTACTTCCAGGATTTAATTATGGAAAAGAATAGGATTGCAAAGTGAAGGTTCCATATTGTTCTTTAGTATTTCACTAGGTTAAAGCTCTTATTGTTATTAGCTTTCTTCTAGGTATAAAATTGCAAAAGACTCACATATATAATATAAAATTTTGGCTCTGGAAATTGTCTTAGATGTCTTCTTGATTGACCCTTTAACCCATTCAGGAAGTTTTTTGCCCAGTCTTTAATTGAAAATCACCTTTCTTTTGTTTAAATGTTCTTCTTCTTACTTCTTCTAAGTAGTTCATTCAATTTGCTACAGTTATGGACTATCTCAAGTTAATGCAATCAATATTCATACTAGAGAAGGCTTTTATAACTTTATTACCAGTTGCACTCTTAGAGATACATTAATTTTCGATGAGCAATTATAAAATAGCCTCTACTGTCTCGTGTAAGGAGCTCTGGTAGCGGAGTGGTTACGAGTTGGGCTGCTAACCTTAAGGTCAGCAGTTCAAAACTACCAGCCATTCTGCAGGAGAAAGATAAGGCTTTCTGCTCCCATAAAGATTTATAGCCTCAGAAACCCTATGCATGGTAGCTATGAGTTGGAACTGACTCCATGGCACACCATCACCACCACCACCACCACCACTACCACCACCATTGTCATGTGTATCCACCACTTGTCTGTCAGTGTGTCATAATGTGGTAACTTGTGTGTTGCTGTGATACTAGAAGCTATATCAAGAATATTTTAAATACCAGCACTGCAACCCATGGTAGACAATTTTCAGGGGAACTTCAGGACAAACACAGACTAGAAGGAATGAGAGGGAAGACGAGTTGATATCACTACTATTCAAATATACACACCAACCACTAAAGGCAGTGATGATTAAAATAAATAATTCTTCCAATTTCTTCAGTTTGAAATGGAACAAACATGCAGTCAAGATGCACTGATAATTACTGGTTACCTGAATGTACAAGTTGGCAAAAAAAGAGGAAAGATCAGTAATTAGAAAATATGGCCTTGATGATAGAAATGATGCTTGGGACTACATGACAGGATTCTATAAGATCAACAACTTACTCATTGCAATTATGTTTTAATCAACAAAAAAGGCACCTCACCAGGTGGAATACACACAAATTAAATTGACTACATCTGTAGAAAAAAATGGTGGAAAAGTGCAGTATAATCAGCCCAAAGCAGGCAGGGCAGATTGTGGAACAGACCATCAACTGCACATATGCAAATTCTGGCTGAAGCTGAAGAAAATTAAAACAAGTTCAAGAAAGCCAAATATTGAATATTTACCTTGAATATTTACCACCTGAATTTAAAGACCAGCTCAAGAACAGATTTGATGCATTAGACAATAATGACTGAAGAC
>NW_006408681.1:2842516-2851558 GCF_000296735.1 Chrysochloris asiatica
AGTCATTGTACCAAAAATAAATCATCAATGTTCAAACATTGAAGGAATATGAATAGAAATCTCTTAATAAAAGGAAGCAGCACATATCTATCCCAACTGATTGGAAGAGATCCATTTTTGTGTCCATTCCAAAAGAGGTGACACAACAGAATGTGGAAATCACAGAACAATATCATTAATATAACGTGCAAGTAAAATTATGCTTAAGAAAATTCAAAAATAGTTGTCACAGTAGATGGACAGGGAACTGCCAGAAATTCAAGCCAGGTTCACAAGAGGAAGTGGAACTAAGGATGTCATTTATGATGTCAGATGGATCTTGGCTAAAAGTAGAGAATACTAGAAAGATGTCTGCTTGTGCTTTGCATACTGTACAAAGGTGTTAGACTGTGTGGATCATGACAAGCTATGAATAGCATTGTGAAGAATGGGTATTCCAGACCACTTGATTGTGCACATGAAGAACCTGTACATAGACCAAGAGACAGCTATTAGAACAAAACAAGGAGATACAGAATGATTTAAAATTAAGAAAGATGTGCACCAGGATTGAATCCTTTTACTATACTTATTCAATTGCATGCTGAAGAAATTATCTGAGAAGATGGATTATATGAAGATTTAGAGGAAGAATTACTAACAACCAGTATGTATATGATAAAACTTGCTTGCTAGAAGCAAAGAGAAGTTAAAATACTTACTGAAAAAGATCAAAGTCTATATATAGCCTTCAGTATGGAGTGCACTGCAATGTAAAGACAAAAAAAGCCTCATAACTGGACCAATAATTAACATAATAATATATGGAGAAATGATTGAAGTTGTCAAAGACTTCATTTTGTTTGGATCCAAAATCAACACTTATGGAAGCTGCAGTTAAGAAAACAAAGGAGGATGCATTGCATCAGGCAAATCAGCTGCACAAGAACTCTTTAAAGTGTTAAAGAGCAAAGATACTAGTTTAAAGACTAAGGTGTGCTTGATCCAAGCCTTGGTGTTTTCAATAGCCTCATGTGGTTGTGCAAGTTGGACAATGAATAAGAAAGACCATATAATAATCTATGCATTTGAATGATAGTGATGGAGAAGAATATTAAAATCACCATGGTCTGCCAGAAGAACAAACAAACCTGTGTTGGAAGAAGTGCAGTCAGAATGCTCCTTCGAAGCCAGGATGGTGAGACTTCGTCTTTCATGCTTTGAACATGCTATCAGTAGGTACCTGTCCCTGAAGAAGTACATCATTCCAGTAAAGTGGAATTCCAGGGAAAACAGGAAAACCCCCAACAAGATGAGGCAGCAGCAATGACTTGAACATAACAATTTTGTGGATGGCACAGGACCGAGGAGTGTTTGTTTCTGTTGTGCAGAGTGGCTATGAATTAGAACCCATTCGATGGCAACCACCACCACCAACTCTTGCCCATAATAGGTTAAACCCAGTGACTTCTTAGATTTCTACCAACTTAAAAGGTCTCTAATTGGAAATCTTTAGTTTGTAGGTATGCTCAGCCTTGATACCACTAGATCTGTGCTGTTACTACATGAGTGGATCAAGCAATGTTGGGGAGAACCTAAAGGCTGTCAAAAGACTCAAAACTCATCCTTTGCCTGGTATTCTCTAATTGGAATTTTACCTCAGTTGTGTGTCTATTGTTGTTCAGAGTCATTGTGAAGGGAGAAAATCCAGAAAGCACAACATAGCTAGATATAAGCTTTCACTGTATTAGTGCTCAGGGATGCAATAGAATGTGACCCGTAAACTCTGACAAATAATGATGCTCCTGGTACAAACAACCCACTGCCATCAAGTTGATTCTAATTCATAGTGATCCTATAGGACAGAGTAGAACTGTCCTACAAGGTGTCCAAGGTAGACCCTCACACCTTTCTTCTGTGGGTTCCAACTGCCAACTTTTTTGTCAGCAACCATGTGCTTTAACCACTGTTCCGCTTGGGCTCCCTGCAAACAGGACCTTATTTTCTTATTTGATAAGTTGAGGGAAACAATAGCAGAATTTAATCAGGGACATACTGAAGTACAATCTCTACTGGACTCATGGTAGAATTTTCTTCTCATTTCTATGATATCCACATCCTTGTTGGTACTTGAAACCTATATGGGTCTTAAGCTATTCAGTATGTTGTTATATCAAATCCTTTAAGACTGATAGAGACAACTTTCAGCAGTGTTAGTCTGTGTAGTGACAGTTAATTGGATATGCATGGCCTTTAGGAATGGTGCTAGATGGATTCACATGCTTCATCCTACATTTTTCTTCTTATCACTAAAGTTGGTATATTATCTCCAATTTACAGATGAGAAAACTGAAACACTAAGAAAGCTAAATAATGTACTGAAATCTCACAGCTAATTAGTAACACAATTGTACTTTGAAAAGCTCTTGTATTAGTTCTATTACTGTCATAACAAATCACCGCAAGCAAACATAAAAGTTTAAAACAACAAAAGGAATGAGGGAACCTCAAGAAGTTTGTGGGAGAAAGGCATGAAACGATAATGGTATTTTTCACTCACATTTTCAAACCTCTCTCCCCATATTATATAAAAGTTCTATAGAACAGAAGTACAATATATTCTCCTTGGGCTAAAATTAAAGTGTCCACAGAGCTGCACAACTTTCTACAGGATCTATTGGTAAATTTGTTTCTATGCCTTCCCAGCTTCTAGAGGCTGTCTACTTTCCTTGGCCTCTGGTCTCTTTCTTCACCTTAAAAACAGCAAAGCAGTGTGTCTCTGACCCTGCTTCCATCATCATATTGCTTTCTCAGCACAGCTGAGAAATATTCTTAGCTTTCAAAAAATCATGTGATGGTGAAAGGAGATGGGAATAGGATTCTTTTGATTCAACAATGAGTAATTGTTATCAAGAATACTTGCAATTGTAAAGGTAGAAGTTCTGTAATAAAAAAGAGGGGAGTGTTGTTGTTGTTAAGTGCCATTGAGTTGATTCCAACCCATAGTGACCCTGTATAGGGTTTCCAAGGAGCAGCTGGTGAGCTTGAACCACCGACGTTGCAGTTCAAACAACTTTGCAGTCTGACGCATTAGCTCACAGTGCCACACTAATATTATATTCCAGGAACAGAGGACCCTAGGCCATCCTCACCTAGGACCCTAGCATGAGTGGAACATGAGACCCTAACCAGAGAAGTGACACCAGAGATGGAGGCAAAGGTGATGGCATGCAGAGATAGAGCAAGTGAGAACTCTCTAGACTCATGAGAAAAGAAAGGCTGTGTGCTGGCTGGCAGGATGTTGACTTGCAAAATGTGCCCTTTTGTTGTTTATATGATTATATATTCCTGTGTGTTTTTGTGTACATAAAATAAAAAAAAGAGGGAATAGAGGCAAATACTGCTAACTGATGGTGCTTGGAGGAGATTGTAATAATCCTTGTAATGAAACAAAATACAATTGGTTGAGTGTAAAACCGATGTTCTGCCATGTAAACTAACACTCAGTTCACAATGAAAGCTTTTAAAAAACACCATGTTATTAGATTTGATCCAGGATAATCCTATTATCAAGTTTCTTAACGTAGTCATATCTGCAAGTTCTCTTTCATATGTAAATAGCATTTATTATGTTGACTACCACCCTTTCTTTTGATTATTCTTCCATAACTTATTGCAGTATATCAAATAGTAACCTTGATTCATGCATTTTGTGTGGCATTGTTGTTATTGTTGTTAAGCGCCTTCAAGTTGGTACTGACTCATAAGGACCCTATATACGACTATCCAGGCTTTAAATCTTCAAGGGAACTGAATGCCTCACCGTTCTTACAAGGAGCGGCAGGTGGGCTTGACTTGTGGACCAAGTGGTTTACAATCCAGTGCTTATCGTTTGGAGCCATCACGTACCCTTTATAGCATAACCAGTGTCTAATTTCATTCCTGACAAATGGTGAATATTTTTAAGCAAATTAATATGGATATTAAAATACAAAAATTTGGAGTTATTGTTTCACTCGACACAAGTGGACTAATTATGATTAATTCCAGGGGTAATTGTTTGCAACATCATTCTAGACTTTTAAATTGGGAGATAAAGGTTAATCAGTTTTCTCTGAGGAGCAGAGATGCTTATTCGGTGTGCAGTTGAAGCAGCAAGATTTGATCTTGCTATAGTGCCCTGGCTAATTAGTTGACAGCATTGCTAATGCACATATCATTGAGAGTATTTGGGATGCAACTGATCTCTGCTTTAAGAGTGATCCTTTGGTCTGAAATTCTCCTGGGAATAGAGTATTCAGATACTTCAAGTATGCTAAAAAATTCAAACAGAAAGTGTTGATGAACTTCCCCTTATGATATGTCTTTTGTGTGTATGTGTGTGTGTGTTTATGGGGGAAACTTGTTCAAGTGGAGACTGGGTATAAGCAATTAGTCAGGATGCCAGAAAGTAAGGTCCTTATGGATGAAAATTAATTGGAATCAGTGGGAATACTACAGGCATGCTTCCTTGAATTAAACTCATGGTGCCAGGGAACAAGATAGGGGAAAAATTAAAGCCTGACAATTTGTTAAAATATAATTGTTTCTTGTATTAAGCATAGCTGGTTGGGGCTGGTGGGGAGGTCGAGGTAGCACTAGATAAGAGATGATTGGACAAAGACAGGGTGTATGACATATTGCTAACGGTAGTCTGAAAGCTGCAATTTGAGAATGGGATTGGAGCTGGCATGGTCCCTTGATACTACTGCAAGCAACAGCAGTCAGTACTAAACCGATTTTTAGAAAAAGAATGAGATTAGATAAAGGATTTTTTCAGGGTACATAATGAAATAATACCTTGACTAAGATTTGGCATCTTTATGTGATTAAGAGATCCTGCTTGAAATGCCCAATGTTTCCCTTTGGCTCATCTTAAATATTCCCAGCAACATATACCTATAGACATTAACACAAGCCAAAATAGGTGGCTGAGGAAGGCAGGCAAACTACAAAGGGGGAGATGTGTACCTTTAACAGGAAACTGAAGGTGTAAATGTGGCCTTACCAAAACAGAGATGAGCACATGCATTTCTCAGCAGTACAGAGAATAACTGTGAACACAACAGCAATTACTTACTGCTTGAATTAGGGAAATCAAAGGTTTTATTCATAAATGGGTGGTTAAAGCACTATTTGTTACCACCTATCAGAGACTGGGGGTGGAGGTGGGGGACAAGCGGGCAAAGTTAAAACCTCAGACAAGAAAAATGATTTGTGGAGTTAGTGTGACTGACAGATTCAGTGATGAAAAGAGATTTTATTGTGCAGGCTGGACTGAAGCATCAGGGAGTCCAGAGATGTGGCTTTGCTGGGTGGAGGAAGTCAGAGGTTCTGGAAACCCCAGCTTAGTCAGAATGGAGAATTTCCTTACAGAACAGAGACCTTGTCCTTCTAAGGGTTCTAATTGGAAATGGAAGAGAGTAAAGAAAGGAAGGGAGAGGAGAAAGGAGAGAGAAAAGGAGAGTTCCTGTTTCATTTGGTGTAGACCTGATTAATAACTAATCGGTGACCGTAAAGCACTTGGAAGGTGGTACGTTTTTTGTAAATACTAAAAAAACAAAATTTTGCTTTGATCGACAATCAAAACTCATGGATGTAGTGGTCATGAAATCAAAGGAAGAATTGCCTTAGACAAATCTGCTGCAAAGACCCCTTTGAAGTGTTCAAAAGTCAAGATATCACTTTGAGGACTTAAGTGCACCTACCCCAATCCATGGTATTTTCAATCACCTCACATGCATGGGAAAGTTGAACAATGAATAAAGAAGACTATAGAGGAATGGATGCATTTAAATTATGGTGTTAGTAAAGAATATTGAAAGGACCATGGACTGCTAGAAGAACAAACATACCTGTCTTGAAAGAATTACAGCCAGAGTGCACCTTGCATGTGGGGATGGCGAGACTGTGTCTTGTACTTTGAGATAAGTTATCAGGGAGAACTAGTCCTTGGAGAAGGGCATCTTGCTTGGTAAAGTGGACAGTCAGTGAAAAAGAGATGAGATGGATTGATGCAGTGACAACAATAATGGACTGAAACACAACAACAATTGTGAGGATGCCATAGGATGGGCAGTGCGTCTTGATCTGTTTGGCAGATTGCTATGAATTGGAACTGAGTCAAAGGCACCTAACAACAAATAACAAAATTCTGGAATTTGATTCAGAATTGTCACCAAATCTAGATTGCCAGCAGAAAGAGGCTGGGAAGGATATCTGTTTGAGAAGGGGTCTTTGTAACTCTTGGACCATCACTGTGAACCAAATTGGAGTTCCCTTGTGTGTGGTACTATCTGGTGACTAGGATTCTCAGAAGCAGTTTATCTGTGGGATATTGCTCTCCACAGACCACACCTAAGCCTTTTAGATTCTTTCTTGTAAATTGATATTAATTTGGCTCCAATTCATGAAGATCTTATGTAAACATAAATAAACTTTGCTAGGTTCTGTTATGGAGTCCTGGTATGGCACTGCAGGATAATGCCCTGAACCACAAGGTAGGTTGAACCTCAAGGTCAGGGGTTCAAGCCCACTAGCTGCTTCTTGGAAACCCCTATATAGGGTTGCCATGAACCAAAACCAACTCAAAGGTATTTAATAACAGCAACAAAAGGTTCTGTTATAACTATTATGCCATAGTTCATTGTTTTGGCCACTGTACATTTTGATTATTTCCCAGCCTAGGGAGGTCATCTTCCAGCACTATCTGGACAATATTGTGACTCATAGGGTTTTCACT
Source organism: Chrysochloris asiatica (assembly GCF_000296735.1). Taxonomy (NCBI): domain Eukaryota; kingdom Metazoa; phylum Chordata; class Mammalia; order Afrosoricida; family Chrysochloridae; genus Chrysochloris; species Chrysochloris asiatica. Next base: position 2,849,277 of record NW_006408681.1, read on the forward strand.
GGTTAATTTTTGGAAGCCTCTTTCTAGTCTGTCTTTACCTGAAAGCTCACCTGAATGAAACCTGTCCACCATGAGTGATCCAGTTGGCATTTGAAATAACAGTGACCTAGCTTCCAACATTAAAACAAATAACACATCATCTATCACAGTGCAACAAACTCACAGTTGTGTAGATTCTTTACAACTGCATTGAAACTGGCCAGCTACAAGCACAAGCTCACATGACTTATGGTATGAATGAAACCTCCTGCTTAAGGGGTATACTGGTTGTGATTTAGAAGTGTATAAGTGTTGCAACGATGCCATTGTAAAGGCACTCAGCACTTAATTACCGATATATATACTGCCACCTCAGCGTAGTGCTTACAAATCAAGCTGTGAACCGCAAGGTCAGCAGTTCGAAACTACCAGCTGCTCCGTGGGAGAAAGATGAGGCTTTCTGCTCCCATAAAGATTTATAGCCTCGGAAACCCTGTGCAGGGTCTCTATGGGTCGGAACCAACTCGGTGGCACTTAACAACAACAACAACAATACTGCCACCTGCGAAAAAGTCTTGAACTTTCCAGACATCCATCCACAAGAATAAGACCTCAGCCTGTGGTAGCTCTTTGACAAACTAAACATAACCCACCTATTCATTCTCAAAACTTCTTTTGGAATGTTAGGATCTATGACATGACATTTCCCCATGTATCATGGTTCTAATACTTGTACATTTTGACTGGCTTTTTTTTTTTTTTTTTTAAGGAAGTGAGCAGTAACTCCTCCCATTTATGAAACTGAATTGCTGTTAAGTTGACTGGAAAGAGTAGAACTGCCCAATAGTGTTTCCAACGCTTTAAGCTTTTATGGAAACAGACTGCTACACCATTTTCCCATGAAGCACCCTGTAGTTTCAAACCATAGACCTTTTGATTAATAGCCCTGTGCTTAATAACTGCTCCACTATGGCTCCTTTCAAATTTAATTGGTGGTGGTTATGTGCTGTGGAGTTGGTTCCGACTCATAGTGACCCTGCATAGGGTTTCTGAGGCTGTAATCTTTACAGGAGCAGAAAGCCTCGTCTTTCTCCCGCGGAACAGCTGGTAGTTTCGAACTGCTGACCTTGGGGTTCGCAGCCCAATTCATAACCACTACGCTACCAGAGCTCCTTACTAGTGTATTAATCTGTCAATTTTAAGCTGCTCAATGAATTCTTATTGAAGAAACAGCTGTAGCCAACTATATTGCAATAGTATATTCTTAAGCAAACAGCAATGCTTCTGGAATGTGTGCACATAAATATTAATTAGGAAGAGAAACAAGACAGCAATAAAACAGTTTCTATTAATTATTTTGGCTCGTTTTCAAATTTGTTAGTTTATCTGAATTTCTTTTTCGGAATCTCTCAGAACAATCTGTCTTAAGCCTATTTATACAGAGAAGGTGTCTGAAAGTCAGTTACTACGTTTAGTGGTAAGTCCTCCTGAGAAGGAATTTATTTCTTTGCTAGTCTGGGCCCTTGATGAAAGCAGAGAAGAGTTATTTTTGTTTTGTTTTGTTTTTTGGCTTGGCCAGATGGTTCTTGTGGACAAGCTGTCAGGGGGATTCCTAGGACTTCTTGGCACTAATTTGGGCCTGTTTCCCAACAATTGTTGACTCATAAAACTTCCCAGAGTTTCCCAGTGGTTAAGAACTCAGTATCATTAGAAAGAAAAAATTAAGTGCAAATAAAGTAGCTTCTTAGTCATTCAGAGTGTATTACCTGAAACTATATGTAGATCTGTCAACATTGAGAAGTGGGTGATGACATTCACTGTGAGTGAAATGGATGCTCAGAGTTCATTTCAGAGTCGATTTTATATCTTGGCTTTACTTTAAATTAATGCTTTTTTGCACATGAAAATAAGAAATAAGATACAAGGAAAGTAGGTTAATTGAAGCTCCTTGTTGTTAAGTGCCCTACCCATAGTTACCCTGCATAGGTTTCCGAGGAGTGGCTGGTGAGCTTCATCCACCAACCTTCTGGATAAAACCGATCTTCCATTAACCCACAGCGCCACACCAGGACTCCTTGAAGGAACTGTTGTTGCCAAGTGCTGTCAAGTAGGTTCTGACTCATAGCTACCCTATATAAGGTTTCCGAGGAGTGGCTGGTAAGCTTGAATTGCTGACCATGCAGTTCAACCTACTTTGCGGTCCAGGGCATTAACCCACAGTGCCACACCAGGACTCATAGTATAGCTACTGGTGGTTATGTGCTGTGGATAGTGCCCTGTACAGAGTTTCTGAGGCTGTAAAT
>NW_006408681.1:2853953-2871319 GCF_000296735.1 Chrysochloris asiatica
CCTACTCTTCAGAAACCCTATATTGGGTTGCTATGGGTCGGAATCGACTCGACGGCACTTAACAACAACAACTCCACTTTCAAGGAGTTCTGGTAGCGTAGTGGTTAGGAATCAGGCTGCCAACCTCAAGGTTGGCAGTTAGAAACTACTAGCTGTTCCACAGGAGAAAGATGAGGCTTTCTGCTTCTGTAAAGATTTGCAACCTCGGAAACCCTGTGCAGGGTCAATATGAGTTGGAACTGGACTTGTTGCTGTTGTTAAGTGCCATCGAGTTGGTTCCGACCCATAGCAACCCTGTACAGGGTTTCCGAGAGTGTAAATCTTTACGGGAGTAGAAAGCCTCATTTTTCTCCCATGGAGTGGCTGGTAGTTTTGAACTGCTGACCTAAGGTTCGCAACCCGATTCGTAACCAGACTACAAGGTAGTTAACAACAACTCATTTTCAAAGACCTTACCACAAAGCATTCCACATCTGAACTTGTTTCAAGAAGGGAATCAATTTAATTCGCAAAAGAAAAATTGCAAATGTGCAATAAACATAAAAAAGTTTAAACACAATCAATAAAGATGCAAATTAATGATGAAGGAAATATTTATCTGTTAAATTAGCAAAGATTTAAAAAGGCAGAGGAATTCTAGGTTGCCAAAGGGTCAAGTAGAGCTGACATTCTCAGCTATATTGGGCAGAAACATAAACTGCTACAACTTTTATGATGGGCAATTTGGCAGTGGTTAAAAAGCTTTAAAATTTGTATACCTTTTGACCCAGAGTTTCCAAATACAAGAATTTATTCTAAGTAACTCATTCCATGCATTCATAAAGATTTAACATCAAAGATGGTCAACAAAGGATTTTTAGTTGCAAATGAGAAAAATAAGCAGATATTTTCAAAAGAAATTCAGGTAAAATAATGTTAGGTTGTCACTGAACTTGATATAGAAGTTATTGATATGGAAAGATGTTCCTGATAAAGTAAGCCCCCTGCTCCAAAAAAAATCAATATAACTACATTTTTGCTTAAAATCACATAAAGACAAAAAATATAGATATCAAATTCTAATAATCACTTCTGAATATTGGATTATGGTTTTATACAATTTTATACTTACTTTTATTCTTGCCCATTCTAACAGTCTCATGTACTGCTTATGTGATAATTAGAGTAAAAGCTTTAAAATACTAATAAAAATGTTTTAAGATAATCTATAAGGAAACATCGAAAAGTAAAACTAATTATATGAGCATATTTTGTTTAAAAATAGGAAATAAATCTTTTAAATGATTTTCTCATGTGTTCATTGCCTCATTTATTTATCTGTCGATTTTTTCTTAGTACCTACTCTGGGCCAGGTACTGGATATATACACAATGAACTATAAAAGTCAAGTTTCCTGCCTTAATGGAGTTTATAGTCTAGTTAGGGAAATGGACAATCTTATAATTAACATGGACTCTTGGTGTGTGCTTAGGATCAGCATTGGACTGTGTGAATCACAGGGTAGGCAGTTCAAACCCACCAGCTGCTCCTCAGAAGCCATATATAGGGTCACTATGAGTCAGAACCAGCTTGATGACACTTAACAACACAATGTAATTAACATGGAGTCCTGGTGTGGTGCTGTAATATAGGCACTGGACTGCTAACCACAAGATCAGTGGTTCAAACCCTTCAGCCACTCCTTGGAAACCCAACACAAGGTTGCATTGAGTCAGGACCCACTGGACTAAGGCACTTCACAACAACAACATAATTAACATATAAATTATAAATTGCAACTGTGATTAATTTAATCAAGAAAGCCTATCAGAGAAGATAAAGATGAATGAGGGCAACAACATTGGAGGCCTCTGGAAGGAAGGGTCCTGGAGATCATGATGAACTGAGAGAAGGCCTTTAAGGTTAGAGTACAACAGTGAGGGGGCTGGGTTCTGCAGGCTTTGGTTCCTGGGATAGGCGTTGAGAATAGATGTGCATGGTCTTAAAGTCAATTTTAAGGAGTTCTGTCTTTGTCTTAAGAACAAGGTGAGCCTTTATCCTCAGTCAACATGTTGATTCTGACTCATAGTGACCTAAAAGGACAGGACAGAACTGCTCTGTAGGGTATATGAGACTGAAAATTTTTTACAGGAGAGGACAACTTCATCTTTTCCCTATAGATCAGCTGGTAGGTTTGAACTGATGCCCAGTTTTTAGATGGTTTTAAAGAACAGGCATGCATGATTGGCTTTTTGAAAAGAGAGCTGACTTTTTATGAACAACATTAGAGAGGGCCCTGGTGGTTACACATGCAGCAATTAAATGGTTGCCATTGAGAGGACTTTGATTCATAGTGCTACATTATGAAGGCGATAAAATCAAGAGGACTTAAGAGATGGGGAAGAGGAAGTTGCCTCTTCATACTTAATGGGCAGCATGGTGCTGAAGAAAGCAGACTCTCTGAATGTTGACTGCCCTCTTCTTTGTCTTAATTATAAACACCATTCCAGCAGACTGATAAGTGAGATAAAAAAAAAAATAGCCAGCTGTCCTATGCCTTAAAAAATAAGTTTGGGCAATTTTCTCTCCAGGTGGAGATGGAGAGTGGAAGCTACGTGAATGGCATTCAAAAGTGAATTTGATGATGGAATGGGACTCAGGGAAAAGAAAATCAAAGATGACAAATATATTTTTTGTTTATTCTGTTGACTGGGTGGTCCTATAAGGTTAGAAACAGAGACTATTATTCAAGATTTGGAGCAGAATGAAATCTGGTAATGAACTAATTTTGTACATGGTAGTCTTATATCTGAGAAACTCAAAAGGAAAGTGGAGTGATAGTCTTAGTGGGGAACTGAGAGATAAAGACATGAAAGAACTCCCACAAGTTTACCATGTTTATTGCCAATCAACCATGAGCCAAAAATCTGTTTCTTTGTTTTTTTTTCTTTCCCTTTTGTTCCCTTTTGTTCTCTTCCAAGTAACTCTCTCCATAGAGTTCATGTATTTTTTGACTTGAAGATTAGTTTGATGCAAGGTCTGGAACCCACAGTAGCCACTTTTGTGAGAGATAATAGTGGAATGCAGTGAGAAATTTAAAAGACAGTCGGTATATTCTAGTTGTTTCATTTTGTGCTGCTGTTATAATCTCCTTTGAGCACAGGTGGTGTATTTACACATTTATTTTATTTCTTGAATACAGCTAAGCTATATACTGCTATTTCAGGATATAGCTGGCAAAAGTTTACTTAATGAGTGAATAATTGGATGAGTGATATACTGCTATGGTGTGCATTGCAAAGGAGCCTTCCATGTGCTACATATTTGCTACATGCAATTAGTGTTCTGAAAAAGGGGTGACAGTCAGGATGTAGAATTCTAACTGGTTACAACCATTACCCTATTTTGTTCTTAAAGATACATATAGAAAAGACAGGTTTGGCAAAAGAATGGTGGATTGTTAGCTAGAGTTTAGCCTCTAAGTCTTGGACCTGGACCAATGGACTTCTTTGGTTTCATCAGCACAAGAAGCATCTGGAGGCATACTCTGGGTGCCCTTTTGCTGTTCTTCTCAGATGCCAATGATAAGAAACTGCAAGAGAAGAGGGCTCCATTGAGCTCACATTCTTGGATTGCAAACAAAACTAACAGCATGCATTTTAGTACATAAAAACAAATAAATATCTTGAGCAGTTCTCATGCACACACACCAAACAACAAACAAATAATATCAAAAATTGCTATAAATATATAAAAAGGTCCCAAATGAAATGAATTGCTAAAACAACACACACACACACACACACATATATGTTGAAAAAATTGAGAGGGAATGTTTATCCATTGTTGGTATAAATTGGTACAACATTTTTGTGAGTGAGTCAACTTAGAAGCAAATATTAAACGCATATGCTCTTGGATTTAGCAATATCCTCTTTAGATGTTTAGCATCCTCAAAGTAATATCTAATATTTTTGAGCTTTGACCATATGCCAGTGATTGTTTTATATTTTTATAGATACTGAGTCATATGATTTTCATTATTTTTTTACAAAACTCTATGAGATAGTTTCAATTATTGCCCAGCTTTTACAGATGAGGAAATTGAAATAAAGAGATTAAGTTATTGTCCAAGGCCATACAATTACCAAGCTACAGATACCAGATTCAAACCCAGATACCCTGGCACTATATCTCTTAATGTTTGCTTACCTATATTATGTTCTTGTACACATGGGCAGCATGGTGCTGAAGAAAGCAGACTCTCTGAATGTTGACTGCCCTCTTCTTTGTCTTAATTATAAACACCATTCCGGCAGACTGATAAGTGAGATAAAAAAATAGCCAGTTGTCCTATGCCTTAAAAAATAAGTTTGGGCAATTTTCTCTCCAGTCTAACAGACACCTAACAGCTTTTCATATCAGTCTCCATAGTACCTGGAACTTTTCTACTCATCTCCAACAAACACTGGTCTCAGAGGTGAGTGTGAGATAGGTCTCTGCATCCTTGCCCCCCGGGTGAAAAGATGGGCTGAGATCAGCACCTGTAGGTCCTAAAATAAAAAAAGTAATTTTACTTTTTAATAACAATAATGATGATGAAGTGATAGCAACACAAATAATAGCAATGAGAACTAAGAGTAGATGGGTCCTGGTATTGCTAAGTGTTGTTGAGTTGGTTCTGACCCACAGTGACCCCATACAGGGTTACCAAGGAGCGGCTGGTGAGTTTGAACCACTATGTGCAGTTTTAGGGCTTTAAAAATGTATTATCACAATTAATTCTCACAAAATGTCTACATGGTTAACACTAATATTGTTGCTATATTATAGAGGAGGATATATATTAAGGACTAAAGTTAACATTATTTGATTTATTCCTTAAAAAGTCTTATCTGGGAGCCCCAGCAAAAGACTGTTGTAATAATCAATACCAAAGGTATCAGGGGCCTGAACTAATTTTGGGTGGAAAGAAAAAGGAGCCAAACAAAGTGAAGGTAAGATCAGTTGTTTTTAAGTACTGTGGAGTCAGTTCCGACTCATAGTGACCCTGCACAGGATTTCCGAGGCTGTAAATCTTTATGGGAGCAGAACACCTCATCTTTCTCCCGCGGAACCGCTGATAGTTTTGAACTGCCGCTTATAGTTTTGAACACCCAATTCATAACCACTACACTACCAGAACTTAGTAAATAACACATGTGGGCAGCATCCATTTAAACTTAGAGTACTAAGAAGATAAATGTGGTTTATATTTACAAACTTATCTTGACCAGATGGTTGTGTTGGCACCATCATGTTGGTGGAGGTTGGAGGTAGATCCGCTATTCTTCCTAGAAATGGCATGATGTGTCAATCATTTGATTGCTGAAAGCCTGGAAATGAACTTGTTCTTAGGCTAGAGAAAATGAGTAAAAATTGACCAGAGATGTTTTTAGAGGGAAATTATCATGGTAGCTGGTTTAGTATTAGTATGAAAATAAAAGATTCTGATACTTACCGAGTTTACAGAGTTTGACCAAGTTTCATAATGTATAGTATTTATTTATCTGAGTAGGAAGTATTTCCTTGTTATCATTTATAGATGCAGAAATTCAGGCTCAGAAAAGTAGTTTTCCCAAGGTCACACAGAGAGTAAAGGACAAAAATCTGTGTATTTCCAAACATCAAGTCATCTAATATTGCTTAAAAAAAAAAAAAAAAAATGTTATGAAGATCTCTCACTTTGCCTGTTTCTTTGATCTGTCTTTTTCATGCCCAGTGGTCCCGTTCTAGTGTAGGCTAAAGTGTCATGACTGCTCAGGTCTGAGGCTTACATTGCTCATATCAACAGACTATGGTACAGTTCAGTACTATTTAGCTCCATAGCATTTCAGCTTACTCTTAAGCACCTTCTGGTCTTGCTTCTGGAACAATAACCTGAAATACTTTGCCTTGGGTCTTTATTTTCCATCCCTTCCTTCATGACTCATGCCCATCATTCTCTGGGTACCCATCAGATGCTCAGATATATGTACTTGGTGGGAGCCAACTTTATTTTGTTTTACTTACATATGTAGCATTCTTTATAAGACTGATTTATCTGTGTACCATTCTTTCAGAACCTAAAGAGTGGATTGACTAATAATGGAGTACAGTATGATGCCTGAATATTTCATGTTTCATAGAAAAACTTGCTCTTTTCCAGAATTTACTGGATAATGGAATTTCTAATGGTATAATAACTGACATGTTGGTAGGTCAAGAAGATTTTTTTAGTAAGAGATACTTCCACAACCCCTTCTCCAGGCATCTCCTATACAATTAACTACTTTTGCTTCTATTTTGAGAATAGGTTGTTGGGAGGCACTTCACTAAAGCATCTGTAATCCAAGCTGTCATTTCTTTTATTTTTAAAATAAAGTGAATAGGAACTAGTATCTAATTCTCAGCAAACATGTTAGGTGCATCAGATCCTGAAAATAGAACCTAATCTTCTCCTTGCTTCCTCTTTTAATTCCCCAAGCCCTATATAACTGATGTCTGATTATCACTGTGAAAGTCACGATCTGACTTCCTTTGATGACTCTTTGCACCTATACCATGGCAATTTTTGTCGGTGTCAAGTTTGTCAAGAGTGAGACTGAGCTGATAAAGAATGAATTAGAGGAGCAGCCTCTAGGTACATATATATAGAAAATGCATTAACAAATGAGGAAAACATTGCACACTTGAAATTCTTATCAAGAGGTATACTTCTGCTTATTTACACTTGCATTTTATAACAGTCCCATATTTCAGCAGCTGCGGACACCTTCCATTCCTTTGGGAAATCACTTGAACTTTGGGACTCTGAGTAAAAGCACACTGTACTTACTACTTGAGACAATATTTACAAATGCTGTGGATGATTATGGCCCAAGTATTAGGATCCTTGCTAATCTTGGTAAGATATCTAGTAAATAGGAAAAGCAGTATAGAACAAAAGGTCGGTTTGAATCACATGATCGGCAGTTCAAACCCACCATCCATTCCTCAGAAACCCTAGATATGGTCCATATAAGTCAAAACCAATTCTATGGCACTTAGCAACAACAATCTCTAGTAAACTGAAGTGTGCTTGGACTCAAATGTATGTTTATTCATTTTCCAATGTTAACACAATTCCAAGTTCATGTGTGCAGAGGCCCAGATGATAATTAGTTGTGCACAATGTGATAAGGACAGTGGAAAATTAGAGTTTATGTTTCCTCTAACAGAGGCCACTGCTACTCAGGTAGAGCTAATGAGGAATGAGGAAGCACTATGGTCAGTTCTTTTAATATTCTGTTAAAAATCTGGATTTATATGTGATCTGTTCATATAGAGAGATAAGTAGAAGGATCAATGGTATTTTTAAATATATTAGGATATAATGTCATTGAGATTATTGAATTTTTAAAAAGAAAATTGTTAAAGTCCCTAGTTTACTCCATTCACCAAAAGAAATTAGAGAGATATAAATATTATTAGGTTTAAAGATTCATGTTGTTGGTAAATGTCTTGGAATTGGTTCTGACTCATAACAACTCTGTGTAGGATTTTCAAGGAGCAGCTGGTGAATTTGAACTGCCAACTTTGTAGTACAAACTGACCTTGTATTCCAGTGTATTATCCCACAACACCATGGAAATCATAGGTGGAGATTTATATGACACAATGGAAAAGAGTTTTCCAAGAATTATATCAAAGCCAGACACGAAGCAAGGAGCAATTAATGGATAGAGTTGAGTATTAAAAGCAAAAGCTCCAGAAAGCCTCTATGACAAAAATATATCATGAAGAAACTTATGCAACTATTTTTGTTATTTTTAACATGTACAAGAAGAAAATGTTACTCTCTTTATTACATGGCCAAATATTTACAAATATCTGACATGAAGAAAAACTGTTTTAAAACAATGAGCAAAGATATAGATTTGTAATTCACATAAATGCAAAAAATACATAGCATCACTTAGCATCACTACTAATAAAAGTTGCAAATTAAAATATATGCTTTTCACTTAGAAAGTTGTAAATATTTTGAAGTGGTACTAAGTAGAGAGAGTGAGGCAGGAGGTAATTAGGAATCACACTCATTGCTGATGTGAGATAAAGAAAAATCATTTTTGGTGGGGAAGGCAATTTGACAAGATGTAATAAAAGCCTTAGAACCTACTTAATATTTAACCCATGGATTTTGATTTTACAAGAATATGTATTTCCCTCTTTCTCCCACTCAAATATAAGTTCTGCTAGATGAGGGACTTCACCTGTTTAATTCATTGTGATTTTATTTGATTCTTAAAGTTGATTGACATGTAGTGTGTGGCCAATATTTGCTGGATGACTTAGTAGTATTATTTTAAATATTTACCAAGCAGCTTGGCATCGTATAGGGTGCTAGAGTAAAATGACCAGAATGTTGAAGGCATTTGAGATTAGATCCTATAGGAAGTAAAAGAACTGTTGTAAGAGTAGTGAACAGAGTGTATAGCAATGGCCTTCAAACATTAGGAGGAATATTATGTGGAAGAGTGGTCTGACCTATTCAATATGACTTCTCAGTATAGGACCAATGGATAGCATTTATAGAAAGGCAATTGTGAAAATATAGGCAGTCCCTGAGTTACAGATGAGATTCATTTCTAAGTGTGTCCTTAAGTCAGACTTGTAGATAAATCAGAACAGGTGCATACGTATCTTATTTAGTTTTACTTTCATGCAAAAAGGAGCCCTGGTAGCTCAGTGCATAAGTGCTTCTCTGTTAACTGACAGTTTGAACCCACTAGTCACTGTGTGGGAGAAAAATGTAGCTTCTGTAAAGATTAGGAACTATAACACATTTTGAAACTCTGTCTTATAGGGTGACTATGAGCCAGAATTGACATGATGGCAGTGGTGGGCAAATGCAACTCCCCCTATAAATGTCATATTAAAGATTGTCTGTCTCTGGAACTCTCTTCCTATTGTTTGTGTCAACCAAATATATTTATTTATGCCTTTCACAGTCATGTCACTTTCCTCTTCATGCAACTTGGAATGTATTGTGACTATCGCTTTGTCTGTTTATATCCTCCAAAGAAGCCCACAGGACCTTCATTTGTTGATGGGCACAACTCAAAATGAAGAGAAACAGCTGTAAACATCCATTGAAAATCGGAACATGGAATGTACGAAGGATGAATCTGGGAAATTTGGAAGTTGTCAAAATGAAATGGAACGCATCAATATCGATATCTTAGGCATTGATGTGCTGAAATGGACTGGTATTGGCCATTTTGAATCTGACAACCACATGGTTTACTATGCCAAGAATGACAAATTGAAAAGGAATGGTGTTGCATTCATCATCAAAAAGAACATATCCAGATCAGTCATGAGGTACAATGCTGTTTGTGATAGGATAATATCCATGCACCTACAGGGAAGCCCAGTTAATACCACTATTATTCAAATTTATGCACCAACCACTAAAGCCAGTGAGGATAAAATAGAAAAATTCTACTAATTTTTTCAATCTGAAATTGATCAAACATGGAATCAAGATATATTGATCATTACTGGTCATTGGAATACAAAGGTTGGGAGTGAAGAGGAAGGATCAGTAGTTGGAAAATATGGCCTTGGTGATAGAAATGATGCTGAAGAATGCATGCTCAAATTCTGAAAAACCAATGATTTGTTAGTTTCAAATAGCTTCTTTAGACAGCGTAAGATATGACTATACACATGGACCTCACCAAATGGAATACATATAAATCAAATTGACTGCATATGCAGAAAGTGATGATGGATAAACTCCATATCATCAGTCAAAACAAGGCCAGGGGCAGACTGTGGAACAGACCATCAATTCCTCATATGCAAATTCAAACTGACGTGGAAGGAAATCAAAACAAGTCCACAAGAGCCAAAATATGACCTTGAATATATCCCACCTGAATTTAGAGATCATCTGAAGCACAGATTGGATACATTAAACACTAAAGACCGAAGACTAGAAGAGTTGTAGGATGACATCAATAACATTATAAATAAAGAAAGCAAAAAGTCATTGAGAAGACAAGAAAGAAGGAAAAGGTCAAAATGGATGTCAGAAGAGACATCAGATTGAAGAAATTGATAGAATTCTTCTATTTCATCCTCACTGGCTTTAGCGGTTGGTGTGTAAACTTGAAACTTGCTCGGCAGTGTAGAGATGCTAAAGCAAATGGAAGAAATGAGGAGGTACAAGAGCTGAACAGAAAATTTCAAAGATCAGCTCGACAAGATAAAGCCAAAAATTACAACAAAATGTGCAAAAATCTGGAATCAGAAAACCAAAAAGGAAGAACACACTCAGCATTTCTCAAGCTGTGGGATCTGAAGAAAAAAATCAAGCCTCAACTGTCGTTGCTGAAAGATTCTCTGGGCAAATTATTGAATAATGCAGAAAGCATTAAGAGAAGATGGAAGAAATACACAGTGTCACTGTACCAAAAGGAAATGGTTACTGTTCAACCATTTCAAGAGGTAACATATGATCAAGAGCCAATGATACTGAAGGAAGAAGTCCAAGGTGCATTGAAGGAATTGTCAAAGAACAAGGCACCAGGAATTGATGGAATACAAATTGAAATCTTTCAAGAAAGTGAGGCGGCACAGGAGGCATTCACTCATCTCTGCCAAGAAATATGGAAGACAACTATCTGGCTGACTGATTGGAAGAGATCCATATTTGTGCCCTTTCCAAAGAGAGGTGACCCAATGAAGTGCGGAAAAGATCGGACAAACTCTTTGATATCCCATGCGAGTAAAGTTTTGCTAAAAGTAATACAGAAATGGCTACAAGCATGCATTGACAGAGAACTTCCAGAGGTTCAAGCCAGATTCAGAAGAGGCTGTGTAACGAGGGATATCATTGCTGATGTTTGATGAATCTTGGCTGAAAGCAGAGAATATCAGAAATATGTTTACCTGTGCTTTATTGACTAAGCAAAGGCTTTTGATTGTGTGGATCATGACAAGCTATGGACAACATTGCGAAGTATGAGTATTCCAGAATACTTAATTGTGCTCATGAGGAATCTGTACCTGGACCAAGAGACAGTAGTTTGAACAGAACATGGGAACACTGAATGGTTTAAAATTAAGAAAGGTGTGTGACAAGGTTGTATTCTTTCACCATGCTTATTCACCATGTACGCTGAGCAAATAATCTGAGAAGCTGGGTTCTATGAAGAAAAACATGGCATCAGGATTGGAGGAAGACTCGTTAACAAACTGCAATATGCAGATGATACAAGCTTACTTGCCGAAAGTGAAGAGGACTTAAAACATTTACTGATGAAGATCAAAGAGCACAGCCTTCGGTATGAATTACATCTTAATGTCAAAAAAAAAAAAATCCTCACCACTGGACCAATAAACAACATTCTTATCAACGGAGAAAAGATTGAAGTTGTCAAGGGCTTAATTTTTCTTGCATCAACTATCAACACTCATGGAAGCAGCAGTCAAGAAGTCAAATGATGTATTGCATTAGGCAAAACTGCTGCACAGGAACTTTTTAAAGTGTTGAAGAGCAAGGATGTCAGCTTGAGGACTAAGGTGCACCTGACCCAAGCCATGGTATTTTCAATAACTTCATATGCATGTGAAAGCTGTACAGTGAATAAGGAAGACTGTAGAAGAATTGATGCCTTTGAGTTAAGGTGTTGGAGAAGAATATTGAGAGTGCCATGGGCTGCCAAAAGAACCAATAGATCTGTTTTGGAAGAATGCAGCCAGAGTGCTCCTTGGAGGTCAAGATGGCTGAACTTCGTCTTTCATAATGCAGACATATTGTCAGAGGGACCGGTCACTGGAGAAGGATATCATGTTTGGTGAGGTGGAGGGTCAGAGAAAAAGAGGAAGACTCCCAATGAGATGGATTGACCAAGCGGCAGCATTGATGGACTCAAGCGTGACAACAGCAGTGAGTTTTGCCAACAATTGGCAGTGTTTCATTCTGCTGTGCATAAGGTTTCTATGGGTTGTTACTGACTCGATGACACCTAACAAATCCTCTGTTGTTGTTGTAAAGTGCTGTCGAGTCAGTTTCAACCCATAGAGACCCTGAACAGGGTTTCCGAGGCTGTAAATCTTTATAGGAGCAGAAAGCTTCATCTTTCTCCCACAGAGCAGCTGGTAGTTTTGAACTGCTGACCTTGCGGTTCACATCCCAATTCATAGCCACTATGCTACCAGAGCTTCACTACTAGACAGGAATTGGTTCCATCTTTCTGTCTTGTCCATCATTTTATATGTTTCTAGTGCAGTTCCTGTTATAATGAACCTGTGTATTGTTGGTTTTATGTTCTGTTGTGTAGGTTCCCACTCATAGTGACCCAATATAGGGCTTCTGTGGAGCAGCTTGTGGGTTTGAACTGTAACCTTGTGGTTAACAGTCGAGCGCATATTCTACAGCATCACACCAGTTGAAATAAGTTTATATTTCATTTCTTTGGGAGCTGGAATCATCATAATAAAGACGGAGATCTATCTGCTTTTCTTTTTATTTTCAAAGTTTCCAATTCTTCTTGGTTCTTTCACCTACATTGGTTCATGTATATATATATATATATATATATCTTTTGTCATATTTACCTGGATTCCAGGCAGTGCCCAGGGTATGATCATCCTATTTACAAACAACTCATACTTGTCTTTTAATACTACATAAATTTATCCCTACTAGCAACAATTTTGGAGTCTTGCAGTACCACTGCAGGTTAATGCGCTGGACTGCAAAGTCTGTTTGAACTGTGAGGTTGGCAGTTCAAGCTCACCAATCGCTCCTTAGGAACCCTATGTAGGTTGCAATCAGTTGGAACTGATTCAATGGCACTTAACAACAAACAACAAATTCAATCATCAGCACTCATGGAAACAGCAACCAAGAAATCAAATGACATATTGCATGAAGTAAATCTTCTGCACAAGACCTCTTTAAAATGTTGTAGAGCAACGAAGTCAGTTTGAGGACGAAGGCACACCTGACCCAAGCCATGGTATTTTCAGTACCCTCTTATGTATTAGAAAAGTGGACTGTGAAAAAGGAAGACCATAGAAGAATTGATGCATTTGAGTTATGGTGTTGGAGGAGAATATAGAATATACCACAAGGTCAGTGGTTCAAATTCACCAACCACTTTGCTGAAACACTCTACAGAGTTGCTATGGGTCGGAACTGACTTGACAGCCTTTCACAACAACAACAACTCAATCACTTGGTGCAAATTAAGAAGACATTTATCTGATAAGAAAAGTCATATCAAATACATTCAAGGTAACACATGTTACCCCCTGGCTTTTCTAGCTATTGTGTTTCATAAGTGAAGGATTAACTACTCCCCGCTTTCAGTTACACATCTGCTACAATTACAGTTTTGACAATCACAATTATTCCATCTAGCAATTACAACTGAAATCACAAAATCCTATCAGCATCTTCCCCCACCCTCTCTTCACCAGACCCTCTGGAAAGGAGGAAATTTTTCAGTGGTGATTCTCCTTTGTCCCCTTTATTCTGAGACTAACTGCACCCATGAACACTTGAAAGTCAGCCACTTCATGTCTTTATAGCCCCCTCATAAGTTGGAACTGACTCAACGTCACTTAACAGAGCAACAACATTTTTGATAGCCAGTCTAAATTTCCCATCCCTATCAACACAATACACTGAAAGGGCTATAGTTTTGGGGGTTCCACCAGTCTCTATCCAACCAATAAGCTTGGTCTTTTTTTGTGATTTAGAGTTTTTTTACACATTTCACTCTTACTCTGCCCTAGACCTTCAAATGTGATTCCTTTCAGAGCAGTGGATGGCCGTAACTGGGCGCCTCTCTCTCTTTTGGTCTCAGATTGTGGAAACTGACATTCACATGGTCACTTTGGACTAATTGTTAACATTTTAACATATATTTTTATACCTTAAAAACTGCTTCAATTTTATGACAAAAGACTATCATAATATTTGTTGCTGTTAAGTGCCATCGAGTCGGTTCCGACCCATACTGACCCTGAACAGGGTTTCCGAGGCTGTAAATCTTTATGGGAGCAGAAAGCCTCATCTTTCTCCCACAGAACAGCTGGTAGTTTTGAACTGCTGACCTTGCGGTTCACAGCCTGATTCGTAACCACTACGCTATCATAATATAGAAAGTCTTTATTCACCATTTAATGCATGTAGAATCTAGTCTCATAACAGGAACCCCAATATCATAGCGATATAAAAAGGACCTGGTTCTAGAAATCTTACAGTGTGTAGGCTATCCCAGAGAAGGCCTTGTATTTTTCAGTCTAAGATATATTGCAATTTAAGTCTTCATACGGAACTGGAGGTAATATGAATGTGTGTAGAGGTCCTCAGAGGAATGGCATCAGTTAGGAATGCAATTAACTCTGCTTCATTGAACAGCATTATGTCAAAGAAGGCTGGTTCCTTTACAGCAGTGATAAGGTTCCTTTTGCCAATAAAAATGATTCAAAGGGATTTAGGATTTAAATGTTCTCAGCCTCAAGGACCTACTTTTTCTTAATTCATACAGAAGAGATCTGGAGAAATTCACTCTTAATGGAATGTTGTAGCACAGTGGTTACAAATTGGGCTGCAAACCGTAAGGTCAGCAGTTCGAAATTACCAGCTGTTCCACAGGAGAAAGATGAGGCTTTCTGCTCCCATAAAGATTTACAGCCTCAGAAACCCTGTACAGGGTCGCTATGAGTCAGAACCGACTCCACAGTACATAACCACCATGACCACCACTAGCAATAAGGCCCTGGGATAGCAATCAACAGCTTCTCTGTGACTACAAGAGATGAGATAATTCCTACGTGCTACCATAGAAGGTTCCCCCACCCCCCCACTCACCCCACTGCATTCTCACTTGTATAGCTTTTTTATTTCTTATTTTCTCCATTTATACTTTTGGCTCTCTAGGACCCTAAGAGGAAGCCAGATGACCCTGTACTGTCTATGATCACTATAGCAACAAAGTACCATAGCTCATTTCATGTCCCAAAGCATTGCTTTCTAACTGCATTTCATCCTCTGGGGATAATTTGGGTAATTTTTTGTCACTATTGTTGTGGATTGTTCAAATCCCTCAGCTAGGAGTGTCCATGTGCTCCTCAATTATGTAAGCAAACCAATCCCCAAATACCAGTTTGTGAGTCTGTTTCCTGAGATCTTGATTCCAACTACTGTATCCTAACAGGAAATGAATGATACCCTAACACTGGGTAATTTGAGGAGACTTTGATAAAGGGACTATTAAAAAATACAGGCTGAGTGTGGGGAAATGACAAGGGATCAAACAATTTGTGGAACAAGCTATAGTGGAGGCTGTTATTCTGTCTAAGCCTGAAGGGAAAAGAGAAAAGGACAATTTCAGAAACCTGGGCAAAGCAGAGGGGAGAAAACTGCTTAACAGAATCTGAGAACTTTATTCAAGAGAGCTGGCTACTCATAGTATAGGGAAGAGCAAGTAAATAAATACCCTGCCTTTATCTTCATTCCTTATTTGGATCTTTAGATACTCTCCATGGGCTGAATTTAACCGAAAGATGGAGGGCAAGACAAGACACTAATATAGATCATACAGGTCAACCTGTATGGGGTAAGGGGAAATCTTACTAAAAGTAGCTTGTGACATAGTTAATCCTACAGTCCAGAAACAGAGGACTTTAGGACCATCAAAGGAGAAGAGCACAAATGGAATACGCAACCCTTTCCAGAGAAGCAGTGACACCAGAGATGGAGGCAGAGATGGGGACATGGAGAGATAGAGCAGCTGAGGACTCTAGATTCATGGAAAGACAGGGACTGAGTACTGGCGGCCAGGAGACAGGCTTGCAGAAAGCACCCTTTGGTTGTTTAAATTATATACTCCTGAGTTTTTGTGTACATCCTCATCCCCCCAAAAAATAACCCAGAGAAAATGGAAGCAAATAATATTGAATGATGATGCACAGAGGAGATTATAATCATTGCAATGAAACGGTGATATAAAGCCAGTGTTGTCCCATGTAAACTATCACTCAGTTCACAATTAAAAAAAAAATAGATTTTGAATATTTATGCTAGTTTCCTATGTCTACTATAACAAAGAACCACAACTAGGTGGCTTAAAACAATAGGAATTTGTCGTCTCACAGTTTGAAAGGCTACAAGCTGAAATTTGGGGTGTCTCATTGCTATGCTGTCTCCAAAGACTCCAGAGAATGAGACTTTCTTATCTCTCCCAACTTCTGGTCCATTTAGAGTCCATGGGTCCCTTGGCTTATGGTAGCATAACTTCTCCATTTCTGCCTCTATTGTCACATGGCCATTTCCCCTGTATGTCTGTCTGTGCCTGTGTCTCTCTCATCTTAATAAGGACACAAGACAACCAGTACTAGTACCCACCAGACTCTTGTAGGTTAGGACTTACTGGGTAGGACTTCAACCCACAACAAAATGGAAAGACAAATTACAGATTCCCAGCATCTGAACTGATATTGTTGTATGCTTTTGTACAAGAAGATTAAGCACTGTCTCAGTTTATGGTGTATTTGAGTTAGATTTTGGCTAACTTTGCCCTCTGCAAGGGTTTAAATTAAAAACTTGAGTTTAGCATTCTATTCATTTAGTTTGTCATCTAGACAGTGACTAGAGCTGCAGTATATAAAGCTAGCAACAAGTGGAAGAAGGTGGGAGAACACTCCTGTGTTCCAGGATTTAGAGAAGACTTTCAATCATTAAGGCAGGAGATAGAAAACTTTTTATGTAAAGAAACAGACAAAAAAGATCTTTGATTTCTTGGGGACATAGAGTCTTTGTCACAAGTTCTCAGCACTGCTACCTAGATCAAAAGAAGTTATAGACAATACCTTGACAAATGAGTGTGGGTCCAATAAATCTTAATTTTAAAAAGCAGACTGAGACAGGATTTGGCTCGGGGAAATAGTGTTGTTGTTGTTAGGTGCCATTGAGTTGATACAGACTCATAGTGACTGTATGCACAACAAAACAAAACACTGCCTGATTACCCAAAATGGGGGAGCTACAAAAGCAAGAAGTGACTGGCTTACAAGTTTTCAAGAGGGAGCCTAGATCCAGAGGGTGTGGAGGAAGGGAGAATATCCACTGAGTAGTATCCAATCTGTCTAGGCGGGGCTGATGAAAGGAGATGCGGGTAGGTTTCTTGTGATACAATAGTGAATAATTGTTATCAGGACTGATTGTGAGGGTTGGAAATGTAAAGGTAGATGTTTTGTAGCTAAAGGAGGGGAGTGATTGATTTAGCAGCATAGGAGCAGAGGACCCTGGGATCATCAAGGGAGAAGAGCAGAGAGCGGGACCCTACCCAGAGAAGAAGTGA
>NW_006408681.1:2872379-2889707 GCF_000296735.1 Chrysochloris asiatica
TTGTTGTTCAGCATACAGATTGAATAAGTATGGTGAAACAATACAACCCTAGAGCATTGGGGTTTGTTGTTGTGTGCCATGGAGTCAATTCCCACTCATAGTGATCCTGTATAGGGTTTCTGAAGTGTGATTGGTGAGTTTGAAATGCTGGCTTTGTGATTCAAACTGACCTTGCAGTCCAGTGCTTTTCCTACAGCACCACACCAGAACGCCTCCCTGATTAAAGGGTTGATAATTCTAACATGCTCTTTTTCTACATAAGATCAGTTTGGGGATGCAGTGCAACCAAGTCTAGGGGTATCTTTGACGTTGAGAAGAGCAAAGAAGTCATTTGCAACGGCTTCCAAATTAGCTGCATGTCACTCATGAGTAGCATTTTCCTACAATGCTTTCCATGATGCTTTCGTGCATTTAGGCCTTACCTGTTGTTTGAATTGCATTCCTCAGAGTCTGATAAAATACATGCCACATCTGACACAGTAGACAGACATACTCTAGATTCCATCTTTTCCTTGTCTGCTTCATTCTGGAGTTAATTGAGTCCCTGGTTTAGCAGCTCATGGATTACAATTGCTTGCATTTCCAGCTAGCATTTTTGTACATTTTTTATTTGCTTTGTAGTTAAAGCTCTGGTTGTACTTTATTATTATTTTTTAATTGACTTGGACTTGGAGCATATAGTTTTAAACCATTAAAAGAGTTTTACTGGAGATTCAGGAATGGAACCCATTTGGATCTGCAGATTTATTAGCTCCTGAATCACATGCAGCAGAAACCGGAAAGTTGGAGTGCTCTCTTCCAGATTTAGTTACTTCACTGTGGTTCCAATATAGAGAAGGCACAGTTCAGGGATTTTAGTTTCAGGTTGAGACCCCTGTTTGTAAGGAGCCCTGGATACCTTCCAAAAATGTTAACATTTTTTCTTAAACTTACGCACTTTTATTTTATAGTGATAGGAATAGATTTTCTGTATGTAAGAAGCATCCATCACTCCCTCACCTCCTGCCCTCTCTGACAGAAAGTGTGCATTAAACTGAATAGGATTTAATTTGAGTGTGGCTATAGTGGTTACGAATTGGGCTGCGAACTTTAAGGTCAGCAGTTCGAAACTACCAGCGGCTTTGCAGGAGAAAGATGAGGCTTTCTGCTCCTATAAAGATTTACAGCCTCGGGAACCCTGTACAGGGTCGCTATGGGTCGGAACCGACTCCACGGCACATAACAACAACAACATAGGACACTATGATATCTGGCCCAGACAGGATTGTGTTAAAGAACTGAGTTTTTTTCACCTTGTTAATTGCACTAGGCAGATTATGAGTTGGGCTGAAGTGATCCCTAAAACCGATCTGTTTATCACATGTCCAATCTAGTGGTGGAGTCCTGGGTGTGGTGCTGTAGGATAAACACTAGACCTCAAGGTTAGTTTGAACTGCAAGGTCAGCAAGTAGCACACATCAGCCGCTCCTTAGAAACCCTATACAGGGTTGTTGTGAGTCAGAACCGACTTAATGGTACCTAACAACAACAGTTTAGTGGCTGTTTGCCATTCATAAGGTAGAATGGGAATACCAGAAACAGCCAACCAAATGCTTCTGGAGGACAACCAGAGCAGCTGGATGTAGACATTTGTCTCAGGACTCCGATTATAAACCCAGGACTATGGCTTCACAGTGCTTCATGATTCAATGGTAGCATTCTCATTGTCTGTGAAAGAGATCAAGATGTGATTGCTTTCCAATTCACCTCCTGTGCAGATATCACCCATCTAAAGCAGTTCTTGTAGCATAGTGGTTACAAATTGGGCTACTAATCTCACTGCTAGCAGTTCAAAACTACCAGCTGTTCCACTGGAGAAACATGAGGCTTTCTGCTCCTGTAAAGATTTACAGCCTTGGAAACTCTCTGCAGGGTCGCTATGAGTCAGAACTGACTCCACGGCACATAACAACAACAACAAAGCAGCCCTGGTAGCAATGTGGGCTACTTATTGGGTTGTGAACCACAAGATTGGCAGTTCAAACTCACCATCACTTCTTCAGGAGAATGGTGAAGCTGTGTTTTTTCATAAATATTTACAGTCTTTGAATCCCTGCATTGGGTCACTGTGAGTTGGAATTGACTATGGTTCTTGGTTTGTGTGTTGTTATGATGCTGCCTAGATTAAAACATAGTTGGAAAGTTTTCTACTTCCAAAAAACCAGTCAATGAACACCCTATGAAGCACAAGGGTCCCATTCCCAGACAAACATGGGGATGTTGCAAACAGAGCAACATTTCATTTCATTGTGCATGTGGTTGCCATTAGTCAGAACCTACTCAAGGCAGTTAACAACAACATGGCTTCATACAAGTCAGTTACCATGGAAGACTCAGGAAAATGGCAGAAAGGAGGTTATTTTCTGAGTTGTCCAGGATGTTGTTGTTAAGTGCTGTTGAGTCAATTCCGACTCATAGAGACACTGTACAGGGTTTTTGAGGAGTGGCTGGTGAATTTGAACTGCCAAACTTGTGGTTCAAACCAACCTTGCAGTCAGTGCATAATCCTGAAGCACTATACCAGGACTACATTTGCTCAGGATAAACACTAGACTACAAGGCTAGTTTGAAATGCAAGGTCGGCAGTTTACACACATCAGCTGCTCCTCAGAAACCCTATACAGACAGGATTGTTGTTAGTCAGAACTGACTTGATGGCACTTAACAACAACAACAACAAATAAGAAAGTTCTTGATGTGCGTGTGTATGTGTGTATGTGTGTGAGGAAATCAGGATTCTAATCCCAGCTCTTACAAGTGTTATGTAAGTGAAGTCTAATCCTTCAGTCTTTTCTGGGAGTTGGTTTTCTTATCTATAAAGTAGGAATAATTAGTCCTGCTCTATCTCTGGCAAAGAGATTATGAGTTCCAAATGAGAACATTAATGAATGTGAAAGAACTTCAAAATAGTATAAGACACAAGAAAAAGTTATTATCTCTGCTATTAATAAAATCTACTACATCACTAGTGTTTTCTACATAAAGCACAAACTCCTCACTCAGTCTTCCAAGGCCTTCTCACAGGGAATTTATCTACCCTGTCTTGGTGTTGTTGTTGTTGTTGTTGTTGTTAAGTGCCATGGAGTCAATTCTGACTCATAGTGACCTTGTATAGGATTTCCAAGGAGTGGCTGGTGAGTTTGATCCGCTAACCTTGTGGTTCAAACTGACCTTGTGACCCTTTTCATTATCCTTGTCTTGCTGTGGAATAAGCACTGGACTGCTAACCAAGAAGTCTGAGGTTCAAACACACCAGTTACTCTTTTGGAACCCAATACAGGATTGCTATAAGTAGGAACCAACTGAACAGCACTTAACAACAGGCTGCTAACTGACAGGTTAGTGGTTCAAACTCCCAAGAAAGATAAGGCGGTCTGCTTCCATAAGTAATGATTGACAGTCTCAGAAACCCCAGAGAGCAGTTCCACCCTGTCCTACAGTGTCACTATGAGTTAGAATCGACTCAGTGGCAGTGAGTTTTCAGTTGTTGTTTGTTTTGGTTTAAGGCTGCTAACTGAAAGTTTAGCAATTTAAACCGACACACCTGTAACATGGGAGAAAGAATCGGCTATCAGCTCCCATAAAGATTACAGCCAAGAAAATCCCATGAGACAGTTCTGTTCTATTATATTGGGTCACCATGAGTCAAAAATGACATGAAGGCATCATATAGCAGGTACTATTACAATCCCTTACCTGACATCTTTACTGCAATAATTTATTCTCAAACATTTTCTTGCCACATCACCTTTTACTTATTCCAACTTCCCTGCTTCCTGTATTTTATTTCTGGTTTTCCTCCCAATACTCAGTCTTCTTTTTTCAGTTGTCTTTATAACCCCCACTTCTCCTTAAAGCTGGAGTCCTGATGTGGCATTGTCAAATAATGCACTGGACAGCAAGGTCGGTTTGGACCACAAAGTCAACAGTTGGAATTCCCCATCCGCTCCTCAGAAACACTATACAGGGTCACTATTAGGTGGAACTGACTCAGTGGCACTTAACAACAACATGACAACAAGGATGTTGTCATCCTTAAAGCTAGTTTTCCAAGGACACTACACTGAGCAATTCTCATGCAATATGATGGTGGTGGTGGCTATGTGCTGTGGAGTTGATTCTGACTTATAGAGACCCTGTACAGGTCTCCCAAGGCTGTAAATCTTTACAGGAGCAGAAAGCCTCATCTTTCTCCCACAAAACAGCTGGTAGTTTTGAACTTCTGACCTTGAGATTAGCAGCCCAATTCATAACCACTACACTACCTGCAAAATCCTATCCACTCCTGTGGGATCAACTATCATCTACATTCTAGTAAACCTTTCCATTGTACAGTTAATGATGTTATCATCTTCCTAGTTACTCAAGCAAGCCCTTTGGCAGTGAGAGAATTCGTATTCTCTCTCTTCCTCATCCTTTCCTCATCCTCCACATATCTTTCATCACTAAGCCCTGTAGCAATTAGAACATTATCAGTGCTCTAATTGGACTCCGAATCCCTGATACCTTGGACGATCGTCACATATTGCTGTCTAGAGTTACTGTTTCCAGCCTATTTTCCTACCAAACTATTTTGCATCCTTCTGCCAAACTGATGTTTCTAAAACACGAATCTGATTGTGCCGTTTCCTTGCTTAACATGCTCCAGCAGCTACCAGGTCTTGCAGAATTATGTTCAAAAGTTGCACCATAGCATGCAATCTTTTTCATGAGTGGAACCAAATCTGTCACTCTCCCCACTGGTTCTTAACCCTTTTTAGGTCTTGAAATCATCTGAGAATCTGAGGAAACAGAAAGTTATGTTGGTAAAAAAAATATGAACGATTACTATTTGCTCTGGGAGTCATTCTTGGCACATTATGAATCGTTGAAGACCCTGCTCCAATTCGTTCCCTTTATTGCAATCCCTCCACATAGACATTTGGCTCCAGACACACAGATTCTTGAAATTTTCAGTGTTTTATAACGTTTCCAAATCTCTGTGCATTCATACTTGGTGTTCCTTCTCCCAGGAATCCACGTCTTACTATCTTTGTCCAGCTAAAGACTACTTGAACTTCAAAACCTAGCTCAGCATTATCACCTCTAGAAGTCTTCTCTGATTCGGTGGCTGATTTACCACAGAACCCTGTTTTAGTGGTTCCAGAATCACTTTAATAATCTCCATATTTTAATCCCATCAAATTTTGATCTTTGTGTGTTGGCTTGATCAATTAGTTAAAGGGAGAGATGTTGTCCTATTGGACTGTGTATCTCTAACTCGCAGTGTATTACTTGTTATATAATAAGTAGTCAGTGAATAGAATTTGAATGTTCTTATTGAGAATATTCTTCTCTCTACCTTTCTAATGATCTTCTCTTTGAATTTCTGTATTGCTAGATGGTACTTAACATCATATGTTTATTTAGAGGTTGCTTTGAAATGTATCTTCCCTAAACCATCACTATTCTCTAGGCATATGATTCAATGTATGGTGAAATGTACTGGGCAAGGAGTCAGAAGACCAGTTCTGGTATGAGCTAAGTGTGTGACCCTGGGGAAAATTGGGTTTTTGTTGTTGGTTTGTTTTTTTAAACTTGATTTATGTTTCCTTTAAAAACAAAAACAAACAAACAAAATATATATATGAGATGTGGACAATCTCTAAGATACTTTCTTGTTTAATGACTTCTTGTTATTGTTAAGTGCTGTTGAGTCAATTCCGACCCATAGCAACCCTGTACAGGGTTTCCAAGGTTATAAATCTTTATGGGAGCAGAAAGCCTCATCTTTATCCCACAGAACCACTGGTAATTTCAAACTGCTGACCTTGAGATTAGCAGCCTAATTTGTAACCATTACACTACCGGAGCTCCTGTTTAATGACTACCTGACACTAAATAGTCTAATTTTTTGATCCAAAAGGCCTTCAGAAGTTCATGTAAAATTTCCATTATATTTTTATTCCATTTTTCCACAAACTTTTTGAAGCCCCTTTGTATATCATAATTGCATATATATGAAAAAATGGAATTAAAATATAATGGAAATTTTACATGTACTTTTTGAAGACTCTGTATCAAAGAGTTAGACTAAAAGCAGGTTGTTTTGGTGTCAAGTTTGATCATTTCAATCAACTTTTTCAAACCTATAGTTCTTGGCATTTCAAGTGCCCCAACCATAGGACCGAAGTGTGTCAGGTGCCTGAACTGTCATAGCTAATTTGTCTTTCATATTGAAATTCTGTGCTGGTTGTCAGGAATCACACAATTGTGATTTAACCTCTAATTTCTACTTATGTTTAATTTTTTATATTCATTTTGCAACTGCTGAACTTCAAATTAGATGGTAATTGGGGTAGAAACACACAACTATGTAATTCTTCAGTTTTCTGCAAAATACCAGTTGCTACCTTGACATTGTCAAAAAGTAGTCAAACCCGGCACTACCTTGTTCTGTCAGCCTGAAGGTAATCCATTTAAAATAACCTTCATGCTAGGACTTTTGTTTCTCTGTAGTTGCAAAATCAAACAACGAAGCAAGAATCTAAGTAATCTTTTAAAAACTAATTCATCTGTTGATTTTTCAATTTTAGCTTAAAAAGCTGAACAATCTTATAAATTACAAAGAAGCTTAATCTGCTTCACAAGCTGTATACTCTCCTACTACCCCCTCACCATCTCCTAAGTGTTAAAGTGTATGCCTTTGTTCCATTAGTAACGACTTAAATCATATCAGGTCTTATGAGGTAGGAAAAGTCTTGTCTTATGAGGTACTTTGGAAATTCACAAAGTAGTCCACTCTTTATGATGGAACCAGGTTGGTTGTACAGAGCATGGTCTCTGGGGATTTTCCAGGATGGTGGGTGGATAATGAAGAACATTCTCCCTCTTGATTAGTGTCTTCTCAGTTCAGGACCTTCACTTTGCAAGATAAAGATGTAGTGATGCCCAGTAAAGAGATTCCAGTGGACTAGGATAATCCTTAACCCTTCTTTCCCACTCCCCTGCTGCCCTCCACCCCCGGTCTCTTTGTTTTGTTTTGAACATTTTTATTAACCTTTGTTGTTGTTGTTAAGTGTCCTTGAGTCAGATGCTACTCATAGTGACCCTGTGTATGGTTTCTGAGGAAGGGCTGGTGAGTTTGAACTGCCATGTTTGTGGTTCAAACTGACCTTGCAGTCAAGTGCTTATCCTACAGCACCTCACTAGAATGAATCATATCATTGATTTTCATTTATCTCTCTTTATTGATGAAGGAATTAAGTTTGTCCATATAGTTAGCTAGCCAATATTTGAAATGAGATTTTTTTTTTCCATGTGCAATATTTTTTTCTACTATGGTGTAGTGGCTACATGTTATGTTACATGTTAGAATATACCAGTCACTTCTTGGGAGAAACATGAGATTTCCTGCTTCTATAAAGATTTACAGACTTGGAAACACTGTATACTGAGTCGCTATGCATCAGAACCAATTCCACGGCACACCACCCATACCACCACCATGCCATACCAGGGACATTAGGAAGGTGGCCAATGGACAATGAATTACTTTTTTATTTCAAGTCTCTTCCCCCCCCCCATCTTCCTTAAAACCTAAGTTTTAATCAAATTGACTATTTGTAATTCCTCACACTTGCCATGCATTTCAAGATCCATCCTGAGGTACAATACTGTCAGTTCAGAATAATATCCCCACACCTATAAGGAAGACTGGAGTCCTGGTGTAGCACTGTGGGCTAATGCGCTGGACTGCAAAGTCATTTGAACCACAAGGTCAGTGGTTCAAAGTCACCAGCTTCTCCTTGGAAAACCCTATATAGGTCGCTATAGGTCGGATCACTTAACAACAAGGAATGCCAGTTAATACGTTATTATTCAAATCAACAACTAATGCCAAAGATAAAGAAATTGAAGATTTTAACAAACTTCAGCAATTTGAAATTTATAAAACATGTTAACAATATGCATTGATAATTACTGCTGATTTAAACATGAAAGCTAGAAACAGGAAGGATCAGAAGTTGGAAAATTTGGCCTTGGTGATAGAAACAATGTGGGAAATTGCATGCTAGAATGTGACTTACTCATTGAACAATGTATTGTTGTTGTTAAGTGTGGTTATATCAGTTCTGACTCATAGCCACTCTGTGGAGGGTTTCTGAGGAGTGGCTGGTAAGTTTGAACTGCCGATCTTGAGGTTTAAACAGACTATGCAGTCCAGCACATTAACTCACAGCACCGCACCAAGATTCCATATTTTAATGCCTTGTTGTTGTTGTTGCTAAGTGCCTTCGAGTAGGTTCCGACCCATAGAAATTCTGTATAAGGTTTCCTAGGAGTTGCTGGTGAGCTTCAACCACCATAATAGGTATTTAATACATAAATGTTGATTGACAAATGTTGATTCTCATTTTTAATTTCTCTGCTTTCTCATTAAAATTCTGGGTAGTTAAAATGTCTAGAAGATAGAGGAATGGCTAACAGTGGTTGTCTCTGGAGGGTGGAATGAGAGCTAAGTGGGAAGGAGTACACTTATCTTTGTATACATCTTGGTTTGAATAATTTACCATGTGTGTGCTTTAAC
Source organism: Chrysochloris asiatica (assembly GCF_000296735.1). Taxonomy (NCBI): domain Eukaryota; kingdom Metazoa; phylum Chordata; class Mammalia; order Afrosoricida; family Chrysochloridae; genus Chrysochloris; species Chrysochloris asiatica. The sequence goes on from NW_006408681.1 coordinate 2,880,988, forward strand.
TTTTAAACAAAAGCAAAATGTATTAAAAAGCTAAACAAAACTCTGGAAATATAATTTGTATAGCCTGCATTTTTTTCTTCTCATCAAATCTTTTTCTAAACACTTTCTATGAGTTGTTGTTGTTGTTGTTAAGTGCCGTCGATGAGGCAAATCCCATACTCTCAACAGAATAACCAATGGATCTTTATGAAGCTTTGGTGAAGTGTCAGAGCAGGCCCGGGAATTGTGCCCTTCCACTTACTCAGTAATCCTGGCTATGAACCACACTCTGTGGCTCCAGAACACAGCATAACATGCCCAAACTAGGTAGAAAAATAAATGACATGCTAAACCAAACTGTCATCAAGTCAATTCTGACTCACACTTTATAACACTGAGTACAAATGGTCCATAGGGTTTCCAAGACTGTAAATCTTTATAGATATAGATTGCCACATCTTTCTTCCTAGGGGTGGTTGGTTGATTCAAACAACCGGTTAGCAGCTGAGGGCTTTACATTGTGCTTTTGAAAATAGCCATACACCATATATTTGTTTGATCTACAAGAACAACCTTCAGTTTTCTTAAATATAAAATGTGTACCATAAATCACTTGGTACTTGAAGAAAACTAAGATATTTTGGCTGAAATACAAAAGGATATTCCTTTTTGATAAGAAAAGACTATAAATGCACTAGATAAGAATCTGCTCCAATAAATAATCCAGGATATTTTTAAGAAGGGGAAGTTCTTCAAGGCTATAAATCCATAAGGAAATGGACTTCTAGAGAATATATTGAACCAACTGGAAGGAAAACTCCATTAAGGAAAGATTAAATTAAAAGCTTGGAATGACTTTGAACTACCCTTGATTCTGGAGAAAATATGAAGACTCGAAAGTGGAAATGAAAAGTATAGTCCTTGATTTTAACTATAAGCTGTTAATAAAGGTGCACAACAAAGTTATTTCAATTTACAACTTCTGTCAATGCCCAGTGCAGGGGATATTATGATGTAAGATAGAGTCCTTTCATTAAGGACATTTACAGTCTATAATGGTGGATTTGCTAAGACATGCATTCAAGCAATCACAATAATGAGACAATTTAGAATGGTCACTTGAGCGATACACACAGCAGTCTATGAGTGTAGAGAAAGGAAACATTGCATACCAAAGGTTCAAAAATAGACTTCATTCATGGTAAGGTGGCATTTTGGATTGGTAGTAGAACAGGGATCACTGTGGCAGAAAGAATGGATAGGTGCACAGGATAAGAGATTAAATGTATGGAGTGAAGCAAATAATAATGTTTACACTGGCTCCACGGAAGAAAGATCTGGTGATCTGCTTCTGTACAAATTACAGCCTAGAAAATCCTATGGAGCTTAGTTCTACTCTGGAATACATGAAGTTGCCATGAGTTGAAATTGACTTGAGAACAAAGAGTTCTCTTGCTTATGATACATGTAGCTTAGTATACATGAAGGAAATGGATGGAGAATAAAGCTTGGAATTCCAGATTTGAGGCGTATTTTGGAAAAACTTCTTGCTGACTGAAATGGGTTTATTTTCTAGACAGTGAAGGTAGTGAAAAGAGCAAAATTCTGAAATACAGAAAACTTGGTATCAGCTTCTACTTCAATATTTTGTCATGATATCAATGCTTTAGAATTCTGAGTGGTTTCAATGATTAATACGCCCAACTGCTTACAGTATGATTGTAGGTTCAAATCCAGCCAGAGTTACCTTGAAAGGAAAGACTGCTGGTCTACTTCTGAAAAATTGTTACTACTAGTTGCCATTAGACTCCTTGTGTGGTGCTGTAGGATCAGCCCTGGACTGTGAACAGCAAGGTTGGAAGTTCTAACCCACCAACTACTCCTTGGAAACCCTGTACAGGGTTGCTATGAGTCAGAAATGATGTTACTTAACAAAAACAGTTGCCATCAGATGGAACTGACTGGTTAGCAACTAGAAAAAGTTTCACGTCTCTGCATGCTCAGCATAATACCTTTGTCCTCAGTGCAGAGAGTTAGTGTGAGAAGCAAATGGGATATGACTTTGTGAAGTATGAAGAAATACATAGTAAAAGACATTATTCCTGTTGAAGTGGTGGTCTCAACTTAAGAAACTCAGATATGCTGCTCACATAGAACTGTGCCATGCATTTCTTACTATATTTTGATTTCTGTAATTTATATCCATGAAGGACTAAAAATGTACCTGAAAGAGGGCATATTCTAAAGAAAAAAAGAATTGACAAATTAAAGGAATATATGTAATGGGTAAGTGTGAACTCTGAAGTCAGACCTTGAATTTCATTCTGACTGTCCTATCTCTGAGAACCTACATAATTTCTTTAAGTGATTGAGATATTGATGGAAATAATATATGTAAAGTAGTTAATAGACTGCCTGGCAAATATCACAAGTTCAATAAATTACAGCTCTTACTATTACTTTTAATATTATCATTATTTTTATGCTTGGTTTAAGAGCAATGGGCCAGGATCAGGGTGCATAGATATTGGTTGGCCATACTTTCCAGAAATACAGTCCCATAGAGTCATACCTGAGACCTAGGAATGGTAGTGGCAGTGAGCCAAAAGTAGAAGGATGAATTCCTGAGCTGTGGGAACATACGATAGCTCAGCATTGTAGCCCCTGGAATAGATTGCTGAGGTAGACTTACGGTGTGAAGGCTATTATTGGAGCCCACTTGAACCTGGTATCCAGTGGTCAGAACACTCTGCATTTTGATCAAAGAGAACAGCAGGCTGCTTTGGCATCTTTATCATAGACATAGGGGGCTCTTACAGCAGACATCTTTTCAGAGTTCCTGTACAGAAGAGTAGGAAAGCAGTGAAGACAGAGGTTAGTTTAGCATTGAATTTGAAAGCACATGTAGGACACGTCTCTATGAAATTTGATGGACCTTAGGGAAGAACTTTGGGGGGGTTGGCATTTGAACACAGAGGTGGTGTGAATGGTTAACACACTTGATTGCTGACCGATCAGACGTTGGAGGAGATTGGAATCTACCTAGAAAATCCTAAGGCATATAATTCCTCCTTTTTTTTTTTTTTGAGTTTCTGAAGGACTGACGGAGGTAGGAAGTATTGAATTATTATTTCATTATTGCATTTTGCCTCTTTTTCTCCAGCACTCCCTACCAGGAAGATGATAAGATGTAGGATAACATTGGTTACATTGAAGTGATGATGAACTAGTCGTAGGAAGATAGTATCAACAGTACAGTGAAGGGGAATAGGTAAGGATAGGAGCTTGATCTCAGAAGGTGGACAAGACAGTTCATTAACATGAGGAAATGCAATGCTAGAATTGCTCTATTTGTTTCTCTTACAAAAGCAAAGACAAAAAAAAAAAAAAAAAAAAAAAAACCTCTTAACTAAAACTTAAACTCCTATTTGACCCTGGCTCTTTCTACTTGATTTTGTTCCCCAGATCAAAGGGCAAGAATTCTAATTAAGACTGATCACAGTAACTATGAGTTATTTTTAATTGGGCTTGGCAAATACTATTTGTGACATCAAGCTAGGTCTTTGTTGTTTTTTATGCTTGATGTCAATGAAAAGTTTCAGACAACTTATCAATTTAGCTTCTTAATATCTTGTTGAGGAATCCTGATGATGCACTGGGTTAAACATTGGGCTGCTGACTGTCAGTTGTTTGACCACACCAGTACCTCCTTGGGAGGAAGATGAGCCAGTGTGCTTCTTCACAGATTGACAGCCTCAGAAACTCTAACAAGCAATTCTACTTGTTCTATATTGTCACTAAGAGAATAGACTCAACAGCAGTAGGTTTAATAACTTGTTGTTATTTACATATTTGCTTTAATATTTACCATCTCATGATTTTACACATACAGAATACATATACTATTATTTCAATGCAGCCCTTAGTTCCCCTCCCTCCATTTTCCTGAAGTGGTTATGAAATGGGTTTTCATTTCAACCTGCAGGTGACTTTGAAGACATATTGCCATATGGTACTAAAAACATTATAATACATCACCGCTTGTTTGCCAGATGTTGTTCTACTCTGCTAGGCAGTGGTTCAGATGCTTTGCGATGATTTTGCAAAATGAATCTTACTAAATTGGAGAGTTTTAGTTGTCACATCCCATCTCATTATTTTTGACTGGGTGTTTCAAACATACCAAACAAAACAAAACAAAACAAAACAAAAAACCCCAACAGTTTGAAATGAGTCCATTAGATATGCAAACAGCAGTGTTTCCTGCTTCCTTGTTGCTAGCCAGCCCTACCTGTGATAGCATCCCCATTTTGCAGAGTGAAAAATGGAGGCACAAATCTCAGATGTTTAGGGAAAATTTATACATAGATGTGCACTACCATGGACTCATTTGAAGTACTAAGATTTCACACTGCTTCCGACATTGTGCAAGCAGAGGAAGGCCCAGCCTTTTTCTAGGTGGAATGATGGTGATGGTGTGCTGTGGAGTTGTTTCTGACTCATAGTGACCCTGCATAGGGTTTTGGAGGCTGTAAATCTTTACAGGAGCAGAAAGCCTCATCTTTCTCCCGCAGAACGGCTGGTAGTTTCAAACTGTTGACCTTGAGGTTGACAGCCCAACACGTAACCACTGCGCTACCAGAGCCCAGCTGATAATGCAGCATGGTTTGAGCAGGACCAGGTGAGCCTCTGATTGTCTCGTTATGCAACAATTTTGAAAACCTCACCATTATTTATTTAGATTTGGAGAAAGGAGCTGTTTTTCCTCTCTTTCCAGAATTTTTGTTCAAGTAGTCATATGTTACAGGGAGAAAGTAGAGTTCATTCATTAAACTCTGCCACCTACGTTTGATCTCTTTTATTCTATGTCCACCTTCAACCTTGTATCCAAAGTGCCTAGTATATCCTTAATAAATTTAATTGAATGAATAAATACATGAACAAAAGAATATTACTACCTTTCATAAGAAATTGTAGTTGTTATGTGCCAGCGAATCGGTTCTGACTCATAGTGATCCTGTACAGGATTTCTGAGGCTTTAAATCTTCAAGGGAGCAGAAAGCCTCATCTTTCTCCTGTGGATCTTGTGGTTCAAAGCACAGTGCTTATCTTATGGAGCCACCACTCTCCCTTCATAGGAAAGAGTATTGACAAATAATGCATACTTTGTTTTGGAAAGATGCTGGAGATGGCAGAATAGTAAAATGACAAGTTAACTCATTACTTAATTTTACTGAAAGTGTGGTGACATGCTAAGGCAAGCTTTGGTAGTACCATGCCTTTCTTTTTGATTTGGAAGAAAGACTAAATTTAAAGAGTTACTGAGTACAATGGGTGCTGCTTTTTGGATGGTGAATACAGCCCCAAGGCTCCACACAGCAGCTGCTTCCAACTTGGGATAGACCTTTCTATCTGTAGAGAGTGAGAAGGCTTTTTTCAGAATTCTCTGTGCCATTCTTGGCATGTTGTTATTGTTGGCTGCCACCATGTTAGTCCCTGACTCATGGTGATCCCATGAACAACAGAACAAAAGACTATTTGGTTTTGCACCTCCCCAGGATCAGTAGCAGATCATATTCTTGTGGTCCATAAAGTTTTCATTGGCTGGTTTTTGGATGCAGATCACCAGATCTTTCTTTCTAGTCTGCTGAAGCTTGTGCAACATCATAGCAACATGCAAGCCTCTACTGATAGACTGAGAGATGGGCCGTGGATGCTCATGAAATACAGTAGCTGGATATTGAGCCTGTTCTCCCACATGTCATTATTGTTGTCTGTTGTTTCGTTGATTCTGCAGGACAGAGTACAACTATCTCATAGGGTTTCCAAGCTTGTAATCTTTACGGAAACAAGTTGCTAGGTCTTTTCCTGTGGGGCGGCTGGTGGATTTAAACTGCCAACATTTTGGTTAACAGTAGAATGCTTTAATTACAGCACAACTAGTTCTCCTTTCGGTCTTCTCAACAGAGGCAAGAATTCTATCCCTGAACCACTACTGCCAACACATCTGTGATTTACCACCAACATTATTTCCCAACCCAGTGTCAAATTTCACTCTATCCAGTATTACTAATCCCATCTGGCAGTCAGCACACCCACCACTGGGTTTCTGTCAGATGCTTGCTGGCATATGTTTTGGCAACTAGACCACAGACTATTTCCTGGTGATATACCAGACTTTGTATTAAAATGTTTTGAATGGGGATAGCTCTGTAATCTAGAATACATTTGAAATCATTAGAGCCGGACACAGATTCACAGTCAGACTTTGGTATTCACCACCACAAAGGAAAAAGTCAGGGCCTGATGGATTTATGATATTTGAGAATGCAACCTTAATTCAAAGGAGACAAAAAAAAGCAGATCTGAAAGAAACTGTATTTCTCTGGAGGTGATGGCTTTAGTGACTAGCAAGAGGATTGCAGGACAAAATTCAAATTTTCACAGTGTGAATTCAAAATGTGGTGAGAAAATGTTAAGACATATTGTAAAAACTAGGTCCTAGTGTGGCACTGTGGATCTGTGGATTAATGTGCTGGACAGCAAGGTCCATTTGAACCACAAGGTTGGCAGTTCAAGCTCACCAACCACTCCTTGGAAACACTATATGGGGTTACTGTGAGTTGGAACTAACGCAAAGACCCTTAACAACAACAACATAGGAACTGGAAATAGAGACAAAAAATTGTAAGACTTGAAATTGGTGGTGGGTTAATAAGTAATTCGACTTCATTTTGCTTCACTTTGGAAGGAAAGAAACAAAATGTCATATAAGCAAGTGGTTAGTATATACTTGCTACAATAATAGCTGCTGTTTATCAAGTATTTACTACATGCTAGGTAAATTGCTAAATGCATATTGTGTGTTGTTTTCTTGATCTTTTTTAGTACCCATATGAAATGTACATGACTACGCCCATGTTTTATAAAAGGAAATAAGCTTAAAGATGTTAAGTGATTGGTTAGGTCACACAGCGAGTAGATGATAAATAGCTCCGTTTCTATTAAGTTCATCCCAATTCATGGCAAGCTCATCAGTATCAGAGTAGAATTGTGTACCATGGAGTTTTCAACGGTTGATCACTTTGGAAAAAAAATCCAAGTCTTTCTTGTGTGTGAACTCAAACCATAAGCCTTTCATTAGTAGCCATTTACTTTAATAATTTGCTGTACCCATGTGGTAAATAGAGGTTCAGTGTAAACTGAGGTTTTAAAAGTGGCTTTACATTCTGCTATCTAATCCTTGTGCTCAACCACTCTTCTAGGCACTACGGGCAGGTAGGAAATGTTTGTGACACTGACCGAGATACCATGCCTGCGCAACCTACCCCTAGCTGCTCTGACTGGTAGCTGATAATGGCTTGTAGCTGCCCCAACTCCTCTCTAAAGGCTGCCTTGACCAGAAAGGTACACAACTCTCAGCCCTCTTGGACTCATAAGAGACTGATACTTTAAGGCAAGCAATGCTGGTTATGGTTATGCTCTAAAGAGCTTTAACCCTGTGGAAGGGTCAAGAATAGACTTGACTGGGACCATTTGCATGCTCGGATCTTTCCATTTTCTTATCCCATTTTCCACCCTTTCTTACAAGTAATTTCTTAAGAGGACTCTGTTATTTGGAGTTTGAAAGCTTAGGACCACAGTCTCATGGGACAACACAGTCAATTGGCATGGAGTTGTTCACAAAAATCATGATATGCATCCTAGTGAAATGAATAGTATTTGGGGTCTTCAAAGCATGTGGGAAGACATCTAAGAAACAACTACCAGTCTCTACTTACTAGCAGCAAAACAGTAAGAAGTTAGCCAAAAGCTTAGAGAAGAAATACATCTATGTGAGCCAGGATTTCATCTACCCTTAGACTGGAACAACCCCACTGATTGTTCTGACCAGGGTCACAATAGGTGGTACCAGATAGAATGGTAGAAAAATTATGGAGCAGAACTCAAATTAAAAAAAAAAAAAAAAAAAAGAGGCAAGAAAACTGGAGCCATAGAGAATAGGACTCCCTGAGACTATCGCTCTAAGACATTATTATATATTTTTTAAATGTTTTATTGTTAATTATGTGATAGTTTACATGGGAGAACATTAGCTTTACATTCATCCTATTGTATATCGTTTCATTTCCATGGTTACAATCCCCTCCATGCATCATCAACCAACCAAAGGGTATATACCCTGCAAGCCTGCCCCCCAATCATCAGCACACAGTCCCTCTCGCTCTCTAGGTGTAGAGTCCCCAACCACTCCATCTCTCCATGTGATCGTCTGCCTCCATCTCGGATGTCACTGCTTCTCTGGGTAGGGTCCTGCTCTCCGTGCTTCTCCCTTGATGGTTCCAGGGACATCAGCTCCTGGACTGCATAGTCAATCACTCTCCTCCTTTTGCTACAAAACATCCACCTTTACATTTCCAACACTCGAAGTCAGTCCTTTAACAATTATTCACCTTTGTACCACAAGAGACCTATCCCCAACTCCTTTCATTAGCTCTGCCCAGACAGATTGGATACTACTCAGTGGATAGTCTACCTTCCTCTGCACCCTCTGGATCTAGGCTCCCTCTTGAAAGCTTGTAAGCCAGTCACTTCTTACCTTTGTAGCCCCCCCCATTTTAGGTAGCCAATGTCCAAGTTGCCCATCCCAGTCTACTCTGTGTATGGAGGGGGCAGGAATGATCCTCGCTGTAAAGATTTGCTCCCTCTTTTGAGCTACTGCATCCATAGATGTAGGTCAA
>NW_006408681.1:2894207-2895547 GCF_000296735.1 Chrysochloris asiatica
AGACAGCAAGAAGAATCTTGTTTTCTTATCCATTCTGCCACCCTCCATCTCTTAAGTGGTGCATTTAATCCATTTACATTCAATGTAATTATCAATAGGTATGGATTAATTGCTGCTATTATGTTTTTTTGCGGTGTTGCTGCTTTCTTTGTAGTGTGTGTCTTCCTTTTCTGTGCTCATGCTTTTTGTGTTCTTTATTGTGAATTGCCTCATAGTTTTAATATTTCCATGTTCCTCTTGGATTTTCATTATCTTGGTATGTTGTGTAGTGTTATTTTTCTTAGAGGTTACCTTATATTCCATTAAATTTTCCCTGCATTTAGTGTAGTCTATTTTCTTCTGTAATCTACCTGACCTACTCACCATCAGGATCTCTGTTCCTATGTGTTTACCTTCCTTCACATTAAAATTGTTTTGATAATAGACTGACCTTCCAGATTCTCTGAGTTTGTTCTTAAAGTTTTGTTCTATTCTCGACTCTTCCTTATGTCAATTTAGTTCTGGGAGGTGCTGCCACGTATGTCAATCTCTGGTTGTTGTCTTCTTGTTGGTTCTCAGTCTACAGAACAAAAATATGGAACGCGTCATGAATTTGCTTGTCATCATTGCTCAGGGGCCATGCTAATCTTCTCTGTATCGTTCCAATTTTAGTATATGTGCTGCTGAAATGTGCACTCTAAGACATTCTTTAAATATAGAACTGAGCCTACCCCTGAGATCACCTTTTAAAGAAATAGTAGAATGGCACATAAAATACAAGATACTATCCATAGATAATAACACAGAATGTTAACATATTGTCATAAATATAACTAATATAATCAATGTCACTGAAAAATTCTGCAGAAATTTTTGAATGGGAATCTAATTTCCTTTTACCAAAATCTCAATAAAATATTATGTTTAAAATTATATCTATCTGATTCCTGTCTTGGGCTTGGCTTCTAGGTGACCTGACCTATGATAGGATGATTGTCAAGGAAGAGGCTTTTCCACAAATAATCATATGATATAAAGTACAATGTTGTTGTTGTTAGTCACTCAGTCAATACTGTCAGTACAAATTCATAGTGACCCTATGCACAACAGAACAAAACACTGCCTGGTTCTACATAACCCCACAGTCGTTGCTATGTTTGAACTCATTGTTGCTGCCATTGTGCCAAGCCATCTCACTGGGGATCTTCCTCCTTTTCTCTGACCCTGCGTGTTACCAAACATGGTACCCTTCTCCAGTGACTGCTCCCTCCTGATAATATGTCCGAAGCATGAGAGACGAAGTCTGGCCATCCTGGCTGTTCTTCTTCCAACACAGATTGATTTCTTATTTTGGCAATCCA
>NW_006408681.1:2896383-2905071 GCF_000296735.1 Chrysochloris asiatica
AGCACAATTCAGTGTTCCAGAATACTCATTCTCTGCAATATCATGATCCACACAATTGAAAGACTTGCATTATCAATAAAGCACAGGTAAACTTCTTTCCAGTATTCTCTACTTTCAGCCAGGATATCAGTAATGATATCCCCCATTCCATGTCCTCTTCTGAATCTGGCTTTAGTCTTTGTCAATGTATGGTTGTAACCATTATTGAATTATCTTTAGTAGAATTTTACATGTATGAGATACTAATGATATTGTCCAATGATTTCCACATTCAAATGCACATTGTCACTGAAAAATGGTATAAACTTCCTAGTCAACACTGAGTTCCTGCTCATGAGAAGTATACAATATAGATTGGGCATAGTACAATTTGGCATAATGCTTGAGGGAGCAGTTGGCACTAGATAACCTCCAACCCCAAGATTTAATGACTCCATAAAATGAGACTTGCTGATAATATTTTTATATGCATATTCCACCTTTTTCTAAAGAAATCATCTGGTCTAATGATTAAGAATAGAAAATATATTGCCTGACATCTTGGGCCCAAAACCTATGCCATTTATGTAAAATATAACTGTGGGCAAGTTTCTTAAACATTCATGAACTTAATTTCGATGTTTGTAAAATTGAAATAATATATATACATCCAGAATGCTCTTTAGAAGCCAGGATATTGACACTTCATCTCTTTTATTTCAGATATGTTATCAGGAGGGACCTGGACAAGAACAACATCATTGGCAAGTATGAGGATCAGCTAAAAAATAAAAAAAGAAGACCTCGGTGAGATAGACTGGCACAGTGGTAGCAGCAGCAATGGGCTCAAACATAACAATTGTGAGGATGGCACAGGACTGGACAGTGTTGGGTTCTGTTGTGCATAGAGTTATTTTAAACATTTAATCAGTTACTAATGTAAGATGCTATATAGGGTCACGATGAGTTGGAACCAATTGGATGGCACATAACCACACAACTGTATGGAGGTGAATCCTTGAAATGCCATTATGACCTCAACCTGAAGGTTTCTGTCATCTGGATGACCTGTTTTTGTTGTCTTGTCTTTGTCCTATGTTTGTTGTTGTTGTTAAGCTCTGGTAGTGTAGTGGTTACAAATTGGGCTACGAACTTCAAGTTCAGCAGTTCAAAACTACCAGCTGTTCTGCAGGAGAAAGATGAGGCTTTCTGCTCCCGTAAAGATTTATAGCCTTCGAAATCCTGTATAGGGTCGCTATGAGTCGGAACCAACTCCACGGCACAGAACAACAACAACAATGTAAGATGCTTAGAAAAATACCTGTTATGTAGTAAGTGTTCCAAAATAGCCATCACCACAATGAGAAATAAAAACAGCTAAAACAAGAAGAAATAATCCTATTGTCCTTGAGTTGATTCTGATAGCAACTCTATAGAACAGAGGTGATATGTCACATAGAGTTTCTGAGGGTTTAATCTTTATGAAATAACCTGCCAACATTTTCTTCTGCAATCACTGGTAGGTTCCAACTACTACTTTTTTGTTAACAGGTGAGCACTAAATCATCAGGACTTCTTATATTCTAGATTGTTGTTTTTGTTGTTAAGCGCCCTCGAGTTGGTTCTGACTCACAGCATATAGGGTTTCTGAGGAGGGGCTGGTGGGTTTGGATTGCCAATCGTGTGGTTAGACATCCCATGCTGATCCTACAGCATTACACTGACACTACATTCATGTTTAGGTTTCATATCTTATACTTGTACTCTAGGTGTTATGTCTATGAAACCATTGTCTAATCCATGGCTTGGAAATTTATACCTATGGTTTCTTGGAATTCTGCCTCTTTTGACCTAGTATATTTAGTGAGAAGCATGGTCCCTAGAACTTAGTAGGTGTTCAAAAAAATATTAGTTGAATTAAAGACTGGCAGTATTGGATGCCTGGATCAGCTGTGTAAGATTAGGTTTCAGTGTTTTATTAGCTTTGACTTTCTGCCCAGCATCTAGCACTGCATCTGCGCTGTAGGCAGTGCTCAAGTTTCTCTGACATTTGGTCAGTGAAATAAATAAGCCTCATGAGCTTTCAAACAAGAAAGGTATTGTTGGCTCCATTATAGAGATCATAAAACTGAGACCCAGAGATTAAATGAGTTGAGTAAGGCAAAATAAATAATGGTAGAACTCCTAGTGGCGTAGTGGTTTGTGCACTGGACTGCTAACTGAAAGATCAGCAGTTCAAATCTACCAGCCCTTCTCTGGGAAGAAGATGAGGCTTTCTGCTCCCATAAAGATTTACAGCCATGGAAACCCTACATAGGGTCACTCTGAGTTGCAGTGGGTTGGGTGTATGTGGGCTCCTGTTCTTAGGCACAGCCATGATCATGGAATCCTGGATCTTTTTTTCCCCATCACACTTTCATTGCTGTCTCTAGGACTTCTAAATGAATCTACTCCAGTGTGTATTGAATACATGAATGTTGTTGTTGTTGTTAAGTGCCATTGAGTCGATTCCAACCCATAGCAACCCTGTACAGGGTTTCCAAGGAGCAGCTGGTGAGCTTGAATCACTTCCTTACAGTTTAAATGGCTTTGCAGTCTGGCGCATTAACCCACAGCGCCACACCAGGACTCCAAAATAAATGAATACTCAATAAATATTCTAATAATCTCCAAAATAGATGTGGCAGTCTGTTTTCATAAAGATTTACAGCCTGGTGTGGCACTGTGCGTTAATATGCTGAAATACAAAGTCGGCTTGTGCCGCAAGGTTGGTGGTTCAAGTTCAACAGCTGCTCTTTGGAAATCCTTTACAGGGTCACTATGTGTTGAAACTGATTCACTGGCACTTATTCACAACAACAATAAATTTTATAGGACATTTTTACTTTGTCCTATAGAGTGATTATGAGTCAAAATTGACTTCACATCAGTTGTTTGGCTCATTCTTATGTTCTTGTTTGTTTGCTTTTGACGATATTTGCTTCAGTTCCTTTCTCTTCATGGGAAAAAAAATGCCATAGGACCTGCAAAATCTATTCTTTGGGTATTACCAGTAGTCTACTGATGGTCCCACACAATCAACCATTCATTTAATGTATGCAATGTCCTCCATTTTTCTTCAACTGCTCTGAATGTGTGTAACTCTTTCCTCCCCAGTTTAGGAGTAAGGGATTATATCTTATATTTTTCTCACATCCCTTCACAGTAGCTGACAAAAAGCTTTCATTTTTCTGAGATCCCTATTACTTGATTTGCTTTATACTTCTATTCTGTTTTCTATGCATTGAACACACATCTGGTCCCTACAAAGCTCAGTTTATTTGTCACCTTCTTCAGGAAGTCTTTGCTAAGCATGACTTTCTTCTGCATGCATAAGACAACTATCTTGAATATTTCATGTGGCTTTTATTCCACATTGTTGTTGTTAAGTGCCATCAAGTAGGTTATGACCCATAGTGAGCCTGTATAGAGTTTTCCAGGAGTGGCTGGTGAGCTTGAACTGCCGACCTTGCAGTTCAAACCAACTTTGCAGTTCAGTGCATTAATCCACAGTGCTGCACTGGCATTCCTATTTCACGGTATCTGGCAACAAAGATACTTATGCTCACGCCCAATTTTTGAGAACCAATTTTTATTTACTCAATATTTAACCAACGTTTATTATCTCCCTTCCCAACAACAAAATCAGTGACTTATTTATACCAGATTCAACACAAACATATAGTTTTTAAAACTCTTTTAAATTGTGAAAAGTGCCACAAAAGCTAAGTGTAAATTCCATTTCTGTGTGTTCCTGGCAAGTCACTTCCTCTGAATGGGTCTGAGAATCCTCATTTGTAATAATCCCTAGCTCAGCTGAGATTATATTATAACTGATATAATGCACAAGAAAACATTATGCAAAATTTATTAAAGATGATAATAGTTATTTTTGATGTTATCCTGAAAGAACAGACGAGAGTTGAGTTCATCACCAATAAGCATATATTGCCTAGAAGTATCTTATCACTACAAGGTGTGTTCCAGATGCTGAAGATGTCTTCAAATGAGAAGAAAGGAAACAACAGGAAAAATATGTTAAGTGCTCTGTGATGTCAGCTACTTAGCTGTTTCTTGAGAGTACTTCAATGCTTAACGAAGTCTATGTATTTTTTCTTAATTCAGATTGTGAGCCTGCTGCTTGCGTAATTATTCCATTGTTGACTAATACAGTGTAGCACCCAGAAAATGTTTATATGCAATACAATTGCTAGCTCACTGTTGGTGCTCAATGAATGTTAATATTAGATACTTAAAATAGAGCTTCTTCTATTGTAAAAGAAAAGCTTTTAACAAAAGTCAGCCATTCTCTGCTTGTTAACATACAGACACCATTATTAAAGAAATGCTGCTCAAATGAGTTCACTGCCTTGTCTTTGTGGAAGCCAGAACACACTGGTAAACCCTGAATGGTGCATTTAGCACAGAGCTGTGTTGATAATGTCATGGAGCCCTTTACCATTCAGTTCATCAGTCTAAGAAGAAACTAAAAGGCATCAGAACTCGCCAAGGGCAAGCTTTGTCACTGATCTTCCCTTGAGCATATACCTAACAATGGACAAATTACTTTTTGATATTTTTATTTTTTTAAATTAATAAATGGAAGAATGGAATAGATCCAGGGTAATAGATAAGTGTAATAGGATTCCATCCTTCTTTCTGTGGTATTGTGGGTGAGCACTGTGGCTCCCCTTGTGGCTTCATCATGTATATCCATAACCAGAATCTTTCATTTCAGATTGCGGAAGGACAGACATGTAATGGTCAACCATATATCAAAGATGTTTCCTTGTGGGCTCCAGAAACAGGGAATTGATGGATGCTATTATTCCCAGCATAACTAAATGTCTCAGACAGATAATCTGTGTCAGGCAACATTGAAAAATCATGATGAAATAGTTATATCTCTCAGGTGTATATGGACTCCTTGTGTGGTACTGTAGGATAAGCACTGGACTGCGAACCAGAGATTGGAAGTTAAAACAAACCAGCTGCTCCTCAGAAACCCTGAACAAGGTTACTATGAGTCACAATTGACTCAACTGCACTTAACAACAACAATAGCAACAGGTGTACATTGTTGTTGTTAAGTACTGTGGAGTAAGTTCCGACTCATAGTGACCCTGCACAGGGTTTCCGAGGCTGCAATTTTTTACCGGAGCAGAAAGCCTCATCTATCTCCCATGCAACAACTGGTAGCTTCGAACTGCCGACCTTAAGGTTAGCAGCCCGATTCGTCACCACTACGCTACCAGAGCTCCTTAGGTGTACATTAGGAATTAAGAAATAGGCTTCCCTTAGCGATTATTTTGAAAATTCCAGGTCCAATTTAGAATATTCTGAGAACTATCAGAGGTAACTGAGAAGTTGTGTGTGATCGAAGTTGTGACAATTATTCTTTCATGTTTTCCTTCATTCATCCAACATTTATAAAACATTCATTAGCGTAGTGATTACGAATTGGGCTGCCAACCTCAAGGTCAGCAGTTCGAAACTACCAGCTATTCTGGGGGGGGTGGAATATGAGGCTTTCTGCTCCCGTAAAGATTTACAGCCTCGGAAACCCTGTACGGGGTCGCTATGAGTCGGAACCGACTCCACGGCACTTAACAAGAAGACACTGGACATACAAACATTACTCTGTCTTGGAGTTCACAGCCTGAGGTAAAGAAATAAATGAAATGTTCTCTATCCTCAAGAAATTTATAATCTAGGAGAAGATATGAGTGACAAAATATGAAAGAGAGAGAAGAGCTAGGTGCTAAATTTTGAGTGATGGCTAAAAATGCAGACAAGCAGTCTCATAACTTTTCAAGTATAAAGATGACTTTGAAGCTCAATGAAATATAGGGCTAATTATATCCTTTAGAAATTTGCATGTAAGCATTAATACATTAAAAATTCAAATAGAATTTTAGGGAAACTCTTTTTCCCCCCTTTTTATTGCAAATTAGATGAGGGTTACATAGTAAATCAGTTTTCCATTCAACAATTCATACACATTTTTTTCATATAACTGATTGCAATCCTCACAATGTTACTAATTTCACTTCTTCCCTATGTTTCCCATTCCTTTGTCCCCTAACCCTTATGATCTTTTCCTGTGCAAATGCTGCACTTTTGTCCTGTAATGGGTGATAATTTTAAGGACTGCTACAAGGAGCTCTGGTAGCACAGTGGTTATGAGTCGGGCAGTGAATCTTAAGTTCAGCAGTTCGAAACTACCAGCCACTCCGCGGGAGAAAGATAAGGCTTTCTGCTACCATAAAGATTTACAGCCACGGAAACCCTGTACAGGCTCACTATGGGTCAGAACCGACTTGACGGCCCTTAACAATAACAACACCTCCTTGGTATTATTGTCTCCCTTTTGAATCTTACTATTATTTGGCTGAAAATTGAACCATTGAGCCATGTAAGTGAGTTCACTTTCAGTCCTGAGAGGAGACTAAGGGCTGCAGTCTCAGGGGTTTACCAGTTTGTATTCAACCTCTAAGCCTGATCTATTTTATGATTTTGAGATTTGTTCCTGATTTTACTCCCATTGTGTCCAGGACTTTCAATGTGAGCCTTTTAAAGCAGTTGGTAGTGGTAGTGGGCCATCATCTAGTTATGGTCTAGGGAACTTGGAGGGAGAAAACTTCCCTCACATCATGAAAGATGAGAAGATAGCTATTCAAGAACTTGAATAAACTCTAAACCGAATATTTGAAGTTCAAGATAGCTATTCAAGAAGTTGAACAAACTCCAAAGAGAATATTTGAGGTTCTAGTGTTCCACTAGTCTATTGGACTAATGTCTGAAGTTTGAGTATTCTATTAGTCTATTGGACTACTGTTTCCATGGGTCTTTGATTTTCTTTACTCTTCTTTGCTCCAGCTGGGGACCAATAGCTTATGAACTTTTAAGACCATAGTCTCTACTCACCAAAATAGTGATATAGAGCTTTGTCTTTATGGACTATGTTATGCCAGTTGACCTTGGTGTCTTTAGGGAAGCTCTTGATCTGATTGATGAAATCAAGGTCAAGAACTCATGCAACAGATATTTAGATAAAATATATTTCAACGCAGAATACATTTTCCAAAGAAGGCTACATAATGAACTAGGATTTGACTGAGGGGAAGGAAGGAGAACACAAAATATGGTTATATGTATATTCACTGAAATTCTAGAGGCATAATATATTGCTAAAGCCAGAAGATGACTTGCTTAAAGAAAAGCACAGAATTGGGAGTTAAGCTCAGTGTGTGGAGACTTTCCTGGTCTGGAATGGAGATTTGTTCTGGGAAGATCTGAGATGAGTGTCATCACTGGGGTTAGTGTCAGTCAGTGTGGTAACTCACGCTACCACCCCCATCCACATGCAGGTCCTCCCCTACTAGAACATACAGAACTGTTAGTATCGCTTAGTATTAATTTTAATTAGGCAATAGTATGTGAAAAATATAGTTGTAAATGGTTTAAATGTAATATTTCTTAGATCATATGAATATAACAACAAGGTTGTTTTGTAAAATATTTCTACATTTAATTACTTTATATGCAACATTATTAGTAACCTAATGGAGACCTCTTTTTAATTTTTTCTCCTTATTTTCCATTAATTTACTACTTAATTCTCCAAAAAGTTACTGATATAGGTTCACAAATACTACTTCCCACAATATCATACCTAAAACACTGGAAAATTTGACAAAATCTGCAACTATGAAAACACCAGCAGCAAGCAAAAAAACAGCATACGTTTGTAGTGTGAAAAAACCATATGATTCAAAGCATCATTGTAACTGAGTAGCAAAGAAAGCTCTGACTCTAGCCAATCAGAGATTCAAAATCGAAATTGCCAGAGATTTTTCCTTTTAGATGTATTGATACAGGAAAACTTAAGAAAAAGTTTTTGTTGTTCTAACTAACTATGCGGATATATTTATAAAAAATAAATTTCTGTTGAAAGGGTGCACAAAATATTTATAGACTGTTGCATAGTGCTACCCAATGTGTTCCATACTTCCTGCACATTCTTAGTGATGCCAAGAAATGCAAGAATAGTTGGATTGTGAGATATGAATCTAAGATTTGTTGTTGGCACTTGGACATGGGGTCATTATGGAATTTAAAACTCAAAGTTATAAGAGTCATTTGATCCAATTGATTCAAACTGCCTAACATTACAATACTTTGGGCCAGTGTTTATTTAGTCTCTGCTTGAATGTATTAGTCAGGGAATCACAAACTAATATGCAAGCTATTCTATTTTTGAATGACTACTTCATTAACAACCTGTGATACGCAGATGATACAACCTTGCTTGCTGAAAGTGAAGAGGACTTAAAACATTTACTGATGAAGATCAAAGAGCACAGCCTTCAGTATGCATTACATCTCAATGTAAAGAAAACAAAAATCCTAACCACTGGACCAATAAACAATATTCTTATGAATGGGGAAAAGATTGAAGTGGTCAAAGACTTCATTCTTTTTAGATCAACTATCAACACTCATGGAAGCAGCAGTCAAGAAATCAAACGATGTATTACATTAGGCAAATCTTTTGCACAAGCCTTTTTTAAAGTGTTGAAGAGCAAAGAAGTCAGCTTGAGGACTAAGGTGAGCCTGACCCAAGCCATGGTATTTTCGATAACCTCATATGCATGTGAAAGCTGGACA
>NW_006408681.1:2905171-2907132 GCF_000296735.1 Chrysochloris asiatica
TTGAAGCCAGGTCGAGTGGGTATTATCTGCAAGTGTGGATGTTCTTATTCGTATTCCCTCTCTTCTTATCAGCTGGACACTTCACTCTCCACTCTAGTTCTCTGTGGGTATGTCACTGAGTCTGGGCCCAAGAGTCCCCAGGTTTTGCCACATTGCTGGCCAACCAGGTCACAACCTGGCTTCACAGGAGTCTATTGAACGTTGTAGGGCTTAGCTTGCAGCTTCATCGCTGTTTTTCCCCTCACTTCCCCTTATCGGTGATGAACGTGGTCACCAATCAGAGTGCATGTCTGCTCATGTATCCCCATTGAGTCTTAATCATAGAAGGGGGTTTGCCCTGAGGGTACCTGACCACTTGCCTTGATGTCTCCTGGGTGAGCAACTTACTTGTTCTTGTAGTAATCAGTCAACTGCTGTTATTGTTTTGTATTTTTCCTGTTGGTCTTTCAAGAAATATCTTCTGTGCTTCTAGTCACTCCAGGCTGGTCTGCTTGTCCTTTCAAGTGGAAATTTCCCACCTAAGAAGATTCTGGGTGAGGTTCAGGATTCCACCTATGGTCTTATGTAATTCAGAGGCTCCATAGGAAGCCTCCTTCACTGGGCATGTTGTAGCTCCCTTTTAGGTATTCCAATCAGTTATAGGCAGAAAACGGACTTACAAGCTTTCTATGATGATATTTTTGGCTATTCCTTTCTCTTCTCCTCAAGTGTCTATTTTATAATGGTATGCCAGGGAAACAAAGATTCAAAAGACAACCAAGGATCTTAACATTATTTCCCTCCTTTTGCCCACTCCAACCATATCTGAATCTCTGTATCCCAGACCCCTGTTGTTCCAAGGTTGTGTATACATCATTATTTACCTCTGTCTCGCTTAACCCATGCAAACCTGCCTAATTGTTTTCCCATCCACCTTGTTCTTCCATTCCCCTCCCCCTCTTGTGTATTGCCACTCTCCCTAGCACCCAAACTATCCTGTGTCTATTCCCTTCCCTGTGCTCCACATTCCTCTCCCTCCCCTCACCCCATCCCCCACATCCTGGTAACCAGCAATGAATCTGTCTCTCTGTCTCCCTTTTGTATGGGTTCTTTTTCTTAGTCTTTCACAGTAGTGGTCCTATGCAGTACTTCTCCCTTTGTGACTAATTTCACTCAACATAATGTCCTCAAGGTTCATCCATGTTGTGGGATAACTTACAGCTACCTTGTTGTTCTTCAAAGTAGCATAGTACTCCATTGTGTGTATGTACCACAGTTTGTTTATCCATTCTTCCATTGATGGGCACTTGGGCTGTCTCCATCTTTTTGCTATTGTAAATAATGCTGCTATGAACATTGGTGAGCATACATCTACTCGTGTTATGGCTCGTATTTCTTGTGGGTAAATACCAAGTAGAGGAATTGCTGGATCATAAGGTATTTCTATTTCCAGTCTTCTGAGGAAACACCATATTGCTTTCCAGAGAGGTTGGACCATTTAGCAATCACCCCAGCAATGCAGGAGCATCCCAGTCTCTCCACATCCTTGCCAGCAATTTATTGTCCTCTACTTTTTTGATCTTTGCTGTTATTGTTGGTGTGAGATAATATCTCATTTTTGTTTTGATTTGCATCTCTCTAACGACTAGTGATGGTGAACATTTCTTCATATGTTTGTTGGCTGCTTGGATCTCCTCCTTAGTGAAGTTGTCTGTTCATGTCCTGTGCCCATTTTTTAATTGGGTTATTTGTCTTTTTCTTGTAGAGGTGTAATAGTTTCCTATATGTTTTAGAAATGAGTCCCTTGTCTGATGTGTTGTAGCAAAATTTTTTTTTTTTCCCATTCTGTGGGTTCCCTTTTGACTCCTCTGGTGATATCTTTTGATGCACATACATTTTTAATTTTTAGTATGTCCCACTCATCTACTTTTGTTGTGTAGTTTTCAAAATGTTTGGTAGTCTGTGTATTCCCTGAATTAATG
>NW_006408681.1:2910026-2923552 GCF_000296735.1 Chrysochloris asiatica
TGGCAACAATAGTGAGGTTGGCCCAGGACTGGGTAGTGTTTCGTTCTGCTGTGCATAAGGTTGCTATGCGTAGGTACCGATTCAATGGCACCTAACAACAACAACAACTTGATAAAAAATTGCTTTATATCAAGGTGATATATTTTTTAATTGTACTTTCTCACCCCATAATGTATAACTTTGCTCTCTGGAAACACAAAATTTAATTAATCCTTTCTTTTACTTAACAGTCCTTCATGTCCTTGAAAATAGCTATCATGTCCCCCAGAAATCTTCTACTTAAAGACTATACATCTTTGGGCTTCTGTTCTTTTTGGTGAACATAATACCTTAAGCGCATTAGTTTGGAAGATATCTGAATGACGTTTTAGAGCAGGAAGAAAAAGGCTGAAAATGGGGATACCAGTGGGAATGCAATTGTAGTAGTGATGTTTTGAGAAAAAAATGGAAAGAAAATAGTGAAACTTTGGGGGGAAAGAATTGATAGTACTGAGTGACAGACTATAGGAGATGAAGAAGTAAATTGATTTAAAGACATTTGGAACAGTGAAAGAATGCTTTTATTCTAGTCAACAATTTTCAGGGGAATTATTTGACTTTTTTCTGCTTAGCTGCCATGGGAGGTATGTGCTCTGGAGGTGGTTGTGTGGTGGGTTTAAATTTTGCATTTATCAGTTATATTATACCCACATGGGCAAATTGCTTGATATCTTTGTATCTCTGTTTCTTTATCTGTAAAATATAAATACCAACACGCATACTTTAGCATATTGTCCAACAGAGAAAAAACTCTCAATGATAAATGATCTATTATTACTCTGAAGGGCTTAATAGGAGATAGGTAAAGTCCAAGTTAAAAACTTTAAGACAAACTACGTGAGAAAAGAAGAGTCAGGAGCTGTGGTATGGGAAGTAGACACAGAAGATGGAAATGATGTTCCAGTTGTCATGGAGTCAACTCTGTCTCATGAATAGAACTGTGCTCTCTAGGGTCTGATTTTTTAGAAGTAGATAACCAGGCTTTTCTTTTGAGATACTTCTGGGTGGTCTTGATCCTCTCACTTTCAGATAGTAGACAAGTATGCTAATCATTTGCATCACTCAGGGACTTCTGAAAATGAAATTAGGACACACAAAAGAGGTCAGAAACACTGGAGATCAGGGTGTGAAAATGTCACACTGGCAACTTAACAATTTTTTTCAAGACAAATAGCAGAAGTATGGCAGGTTTTATTGTTGTTAGGTGCCATCGAGTCTGTACAGAACGAATCATTTAAAAAGGTCATTTTTCCAGCCCAGAATAGGCCATACTTCTTAAATAACTGTCTCCCCCTTCATTATTTTTCTCAGCCTGACCAAGCTCTTTGGTTATTATTGTTTGTTAAGTGACATCCCATCAGTTCCAACTCATAGTGACCCTGTGTAGGGTTTTTGAGGCTGTACATCTTTTCAGGAACAGAAAGCCTCCTCCTTCTCTGGAAGCTCAGTGTTTAATACTTACATGTTCAGTTTATCCATTTCTCTAGTTGTCTTATGAGAAGCTGGAACTCAGCTTGAGATGTAGCTGGTGCCAAGTTGAGATCAATTTGTCAGTGTTAGTGGTTGGTTTGAGAATAGTTATGCTTACTACATATTAAGGAGGCCTGGTGTGATGCTGTAAGATAAAGCACAGGACCTTAAGGTCATTTTGAACAGGGTCGCTACAACTTGACAGCACTTAACAACAACAACTATGTATTGATGTATTAGGGTGTTGATATTTTCCAACGAGGCTCCTTTTCTTTTGATGTTTTCCCACTCTGAAATAATCTCTTTTTACCTGGTGTGGCTGTGGGATAATGCACTGGACTGCAAGATGGGTTTGAACCACAAGGTCGGCGATTGATTATAATTCACTATCTGCTCCTTGGAAACCCTGTTCAGGGTAGCTATGTGTTAGAACTGACTCAATGACACTTAACAACAACAACCCTTAGAAATTATATGATCATTTGCAACCAAAGTTAATAAAGTGCATGCAAATTACTACAGAGAAGGACATGACTTTATTACAGTCAATTACATTTTAAGCCTTCAATTTCTTCATTTGTAAAATGAAGATAATAATATCTTATAGAGTAATTGTAAGGGTGATACAACAGCATGAACACAGTTTCCTTGCATATGTCACCAAGCACCTCGAGGCCACTCAATAAATGTTAACTAAAGTAGGTACAGTGCAGAAGTTATGTGTTGGCCTTCTTTACTTGTTTTTTAATATAATTTTTATTTAGTCAACTTAATTCTCACCTTGAATGTTCTGGAAGCCAGGCAAGTGTCACCTGAGGGGTTTTTTGGTTTTTTTAAAACTGCCCTTGGCTCCACTTGCTTGGCCAGGAAACTCATTCCATATGTTTGTTCACCTTGAGAAGCTAAGTTTGCTGTATCCAATTTCCCTGTTTATTCTTTGCATGCTAATGTTGCTGAGCACGTGCAAACATCATTCTTTATCATTCCAAGAAGGTCTTGGGTTTAATGATGGATTATGAGAAATGAACTGAATGTTTGAATGTAGCAGAGCCTGGTGAAACTGATTTGTTTGTTTAGAAGGTTAAAGGCATTTCATTCCTTTGGGGAGGAAAAAAAAAAAGTCTAAAACTCTCTTGTGATACATGAAGAATGAAGTGTGACTGAAGTCAAGATGGGCCACAGACTCTGCTCACACTACCACATGCCAAATTCATTCATTAGGACCTATGTCAACATCCCCCTTGCTCCTCAATGCTCAGAGGATTCAGAGGACATATTTGAAGGTGTCCCTGGAGGGGAAGTCATCATGGAGAGAACTCCTCCTCCAAGTCAGTGGAGGAGACATGAGGTTGTGTGAGCTGCTCAGCAGTCCTTCTTCTTGCCTTTTCTTCTTCATGTACACCTGTGCTTATAAGGAGCACCTCTTCTTATAGCATTTTGGTAATTTTCTACTTTGCAGGTAATTAAAAAATAAATCGGCTTGAATGACTATCTAGTTCCTTCCTGAATAGGTAAACTGAAGAAAATGAAAAAGATGAAAAATATGGAAGCATTTACAGAAAACAAAATTTATGAATTAATGGTGTTTTAAAGGAATTTAAAATTTCTAAAAAGGAATTTCTAATTAGAGCAATGGGAAATTCAAATTCATTCATTCATTTATTCAATCTTTCATGCAAGAAGTAATATTTTGGTTTCTTTCTTTATACTAGGTAGGTGCTAGCCATGGAAGATGAAATAGTGAGCAGGATATAGTCTTTACAAGGCCTTCAAAAGGCCTGTAGACTAGTGTGGGGGAGAGATCTGTAGACATATTATTATAACAGGGTGAAGAATGACGTAACAAAGGGAAGACTAGGGAGCATAAGATACTCAAGACTCAGGGAGAGAAGGTGAACTTGATGTGAGGAAGTCTTTCATGAGAAGATGATGCAAGAACTAGGGCTCCAAAGAAGAGCAGGGGGTGGTCAGCTGAGGAAAGGAAAGGAAGGACTTCTAGTCACAGACAGAGGTCTATGGAAAGCCTCAGTGATATTGACCAATGAAATGAAGAAACTACCATGTGTCTAAAGCTGAGGTTGTAATGAGAGGAAGAGAAGGAAATAGTAGCTAGTGGGTTTGTTTGCAGTTTTCCTTATGAATGTTTTTGGGCAAAGACAGCTTCTGTTTATGGTGCAAGTAACTCTCAGAAATTCCTCATAACCAGCTAATCTCCTCACAGGGCATAAAAAAATGATAAGACTTTTGTTGGAATCAACCATAAAGTCAAATAATCTAAAGTGCCCATTTCACTCAGTAATATGAAGGGACTTAAAAAAGTTTATGGAAAAATGCAACAGAAAAATAATGGAATTTTTCCATGAACTTTTTGAAGCCCCTCATACATGTTTTAGAATTTCTGATCAATACTTCTTATCAACATTTTATTCCCTAGCACAGTTCTTAGTAATCTTGATTCTCAACAATGGTAGTTGGGGAGGACACTGAAGCCTGTTGCGGTCATTGGTCTTCACTAAACCTATAGGATGGTTTCCTTGGGTGCTGAAGCTGATATGGTTTGTGCCTGCTTTTGACTCTAGCTTATGAAACATGTGGTCATGTTGGCAGTTCAGCATAAAGGACAACACAGCACTCATGACTGAGGCAGGGAATGTGTGCCCATCCTATTTCACAACATGGCCTGTGGCAGTGTCAGCCCATGCTTGAGAGTGACTGTGAAAATGTCAGGGTGTCCCTAGGGAGTGACTCAGAGGAATCCTCTCTATCAAAGGGTGAGATCGTAATTGAAATGTAAAGGGCATTGGCAGATGGTGTATGGATAACTCTGCTTCAGGCAAATAGAGATAATTGAGATATTGACTGTTTTGTTGGTAATTCCAGGAGCAGCTGAGATAATGGCCATTAACTTGGGAATTTTGTGCTGAGGCTGTATCACAGAAGGTTAAAATGAATAAGCATGATTTCCCAAACTGTGAGTTTTGGGGGCCCCCAGCTGTAAAATTTCCAAAATGTTTGTGTGTATTTATTTTCATTAATGTTCAGATTCACAGTACTAGCAATTCACCAGTTTTGCTATATATGATGTAAATGTCATGGGATTTGGTAATTAATTGAACTTGTTCATATATGAGGGTAAGTCAGAAAGTGCTACTAGGGCTCCTGTTCGCTCATACATGCATGCATTTATTCCAAACGCAATGTGTTTAAACATGTCTCTTTGATCAGTGACTGAATGAAGACTAGCTCTCTCAGTAGTACCATTTCATAACTCTGTTCCATGTAGGCACTATCACATTCATGGATGTGTTTGCAGCATAGGTAAATATCCATGTACAAAAATGCTCTGGCAAACATTTACATGTTTGTGGTCTACTCCACTCTGCTCCCACACCCATTCAACCTGTATATCCATGTAATTACCTATAGATTACAGTTAATGTGGAATTGTATATATAATAGTATTTACTTCTGTTGCCTTTAATTCTTGCATTCCTCCCAGTCTCTTTTCTTGCCAATCTTTCTCTTATTGTATAGTGCCTTCCCCTTCATCCAAGTTAGCAGGTGTCTACTCTCCAGTGAGTGAATTCACTAGCAAGAGGAGTCTCTTGAGGACATGCTGCTTTAAATAAGGAATAATCTGAATGGTATGCAATTTGGCATTTTTTTTATGCCTGGTCAGCCTTGGGTCTAAGTAGTAACTTCAGTCTTGAATTCAGATGAAGCATTACATTTGTATTCTCTGAAAAGGAAAAAGAAAAATTTTTGAGGTAGAGATTTGAATGCCATTTCCTGTTCACTCCCTTTAGTCCAAAGGCTTATGAGATGTGGTTTTTGATCTTACAGAAAGCAAGAGAGTAGTCATGACTAACTCTTTATAGTTTTCCTTAATATCAGGATTTTCTGTCCTACTAATAAGCACACCATTACCCAAACCGTTCTTTTTAATGGAGGAGCTGCCAAGAGAGGCCACTGTAACACATTAGGATGTGGAAAATGAAGCTCTACTTAGACTGCAAAACAGCTGTTCCGTGACCTAACACTTCTACTAGCACCTGCATTTTGGGTCTGTAATGTTTTCCTAACTATGCTTCCAAGACCCAAGTGATTTACAAAGAAATGGCTACGTTTATAAAAATGGGAAACTGTAAACCAGCATAAATGTCAGTTTTTATGTTGATATTTACATTCATCCCATGGAGATTTGTTTAGTAATGTGCTTCAATAATTGGGGGTCAAGTATTTTGGTAGCATTTACTGATCAATAAATTAGACACATTACATTTTCAATGATCAAAAATAGCTTCTTTCCCCAATGTGAGGCAAACCTAAGTTTTCCATCAGGGAATGTTCCCTGCAGAATTGTTAATTGCATTGATGTTATAATAGTATTACATTTTAACTACAACTATGTTAGATTTTCAAGCATCTCAGAGGCTTATAAACCAGCCATTAAAATTCATTCCTATTGGCAATTTGGTTTGTAGAGACTTTACCCAGAAAAGCACACATCTAATATTTATATGATTTCCATTTTAACACAACTCTTTGAATGACTTGCAATACTGAAGCTTTTGTAGCTTGCTTTTTTCCTTATCCCCTTTGCACAAGTTCTCACTCAGTTAAACTTTAAGGGTGAGATTACTTACATTAGAGAACTCTTTTTGCCTCCAGTGATTTCTCTTAGTTACAGATGCATGTGATGATGGTATGTTGTTTAGTATGATGTGAGGTTGCTATTTTCATACTGTTCATTGAAATGAATGTAAGTAGCTGTAAACTGTGTGTACTCAAAAGGGAGTATTTGATAGAAATCTGGTAACTATCTATTCCTACATCCTTAAAAAACAATAAACCTGGCAGTAATCTGTGGTGGTGGTTATTTGCAGTGGAGTTGGTTCTGACTCATAGCAGTCCAGTATAGGGTTTCCAAGGCTTTAAATCTTTATGGAAGCAGAAAGCTTAGCAGTCTGACTTGTAACCACTATGCTACCAGAGCTCCAGAAAGCTGGCTTAAAGAAAGTCTGGTTGTTCTTCAAAAAAATTATTTATCTTTCCTTTCTTATCTAATTTGTTTTCATTCCTAGGGTGTGATTTACTACAATCTAACTGGGCTGCTAACCTCAAGGTCAGCAGTTTGAAACTACCAGCTGTTCCATGGAAGAAAGATGAGGCTTTCTGCTCCTGTAAAGATTTACAGCTTTGGAAACCCTGTACTGGGTCGCTATGAGTAGGAAGCGACTCCACAACACACCACCACCATGCCTAACACTGAACTGTGAACCACAAGGTCCATTACAACACAATCATGTTTAATGGAGTCCTGGTGTGACACTGTAGGATAAGCACTGGACCACAAGGTCAGTTTGAACAACACGGTTCAAAAGTCATCAGCTACTCCTCAGAAACCCTATACAGAATCGTTATGAGTCAGAAATGACTGGACGGTACTTAACAATAACAAGAACATCATATCTAATGTGATCTTGGTGTGGCGCTGTAGGAAAAGCACTGGACTGCTAATTGCAAGGTAGATGTTCAAACCCATCAGCCACTCCTTGGAAACCCTAAACAAGGTCACTATGAGTTGTAACCTATTCAATAACACGTAACAACAGTAATAACTATGTCTAACAGTCATCTCCTCACTCATGTACCTTTAGAGTGGATGCTGATTGAAAGGAGAACCCATACATTGTAGTTCTCCCTTCTTCTCAAGTACCCTGTTCAATGCCTAGCAGGTAATAGATGCACAATAATGTTAACGAGTTCATGCTTCTATGAATTTATTTCCTTTTCTATTAAATTTGAGGGTGTTTCTGTAAGCAGGCCTTGACACTTTTTTCCCAGTCTATTTGATTTGGTTGGGCCCAGCTGAAGAACATTTATTAATTACTGTTGTAATCGTTGCTAGGTGCCATAGAGTCAGTTCTGACTCAGAACCTATGTACAGCAGAACCTCACACTTCCTGCTCTTGTGCCAGCCTCACAATCATCCATGTTTGAGCCCATTGTTACAGCCATTTATTAATTAAGAAATGGAAAATGTGATGTAGTTTTTTTCCCCTCCAACAAGTTAAAAATAATAAAGTGGAGGTAATAAAATTAATAGAAATAAGACATGCCAACTAAAAGTTTTAAACAAGAACTAATGAATTTTAAGAATTATATCCAACTTCTATGGAGTCCTAGTGTGACACTGTAGGATAAGTGCTTGACCCCAAGGTCAGTTTGAACCACAAGGTTGGTGATTCAAACTCACCAACTGCTCTTTCAAAACCCTATGCAGGGTCACTATGAGTCAGAGTGAACTCAATGACACTTAAAAATAGCAACAACCCAATTTATATGAGATGGAAACTATTCATGGATGATTAGAGATATAGCCTCTAAAATGAGGTAAGATAGAGCAGGAATCATTTCATGTTTTTGAACAACAAGGTTCAAAACTTATCAGCTGCTCCTCAGAAACCCTATACAGAATCATTATGAGTCAGAACTGGGGATAAGGAACTAGAAAGGGGTTTTGAGCAAGGAGTGACATGATGACATGCTAGAAAAACTTATTTGGGTATGGTCTGAGACTAGATTTGAGAAAGAATGAATGAAAGTGTAATTTCACTAGAAAACAGGAGAGAGAATAGGAAGCCAATGACGTGAGAGATGATAATGTCCTAAACTTAGTGTTGGCACTGGAATGCTTAGAAAGGAACACATTTGGGAGATGTTGTGGAAACAGAACTAGTAGAACATGACAAGCAAGGGTAGTTGAATAGGATTCTAAAATTTTGAGTTTGCATGACTAGGGTAAAAAATGAAAGTTGATCACATTAACAGAAGTAGTGAAGTCAGGATGATGGATGGTATAGAGAAGCAAAGAGAGAGATGGTGACTGGGGATGATGACATTCTTAGGTGTCTAGTGAAGCAGGGAGTTGTAACAAAGGCAGGTATGCCGAACCAGAGGATCCCATTAGTCAGATAGACAGGGAATCCTGTTAGTTACCAACTTTATGACCCACCAGGGCAAGTTATTATCTGATCGCTTCTGGTTTTCATTTGTCTTGTCACTGTAATAGAGAACTAGCTTTAGGAAAAGCTAGTTTAATAAATAATGCAACTGGTGGTAGGCATGAAGTGATTTGGAAGCTATGGAGAAATTTCTGGTAGGACATAGTAATTTGTGCTGAATTATGCATGCACTTTAGATCAACTCTATCTCACCATGTCTGCAAATTTGATGGAGATTTTCTGCCCCTGTGATCATCCAGGCTGCCCAGGATGATTGAGATTCTTACAGATGATCCTAGGGACTTAGTTTCATGGATCACTTCTACCCTTGGTGAGAAGAAGGTGGGCCTCTATTATATAGATAGATACATAGATACATAGATAGATAGATATAGATATATAGATATATATTAGCTGTTGTTGTTGTGAAGTGCCATTGAGATGGTTCCAACTCATAGTGACCCTGTATAGGGTTTCTGAGGAGTGAAGGATGAGCTTGAACCACTGACCTTATGGTTCAAACCCATCTTGCAATCTAGTGTATTAACCCACAGTGCCACACCGTGACTCCAACATCTATATACCTTTCCAAAAACAATCTAATTTCATTAAGGAAAGGCACATTCCACTCTACCTTTTATTACTTCTCTTCCAACTGTTAAAAATCAGAAGCCCCCTTATAAAGATGGCAGAAATCACCCATTATATTCCATGAGGCTATGAGAACTTTCTTGTTGTGGGGACTGAGTATGTGATCCCCCTTTTAAATATTCAATGTTATAATCAATCAGTCAATGTTTGACTGGGTCACTTGATATTGGCAGTTTTTACCTCAAAATTGAGATAGAAAAAAGGCAAAAATGTTACACATCTGATTCACCTGCATCAGATGAAAAAAAAAAAATTTTTTTTTTTTTTTTTTTTACTTTCTGCTTGGCATATTTTCTTATATAATTAGAAATGTAAAAATTTGGTATTTACAGCTGGGAATATTTCCCTGCTGGTTTTCAGTTCATTTGTTTCTCATTAACCTTTATAAATATTCTAGTCATAATTATTCTTTTATTTAGGATACAGTGCTTTTTTTGGAAGTGTTAAAGAATGCTTTAATAGTACTCTATTTTTCTCTGTAATATTCAGTCTGAGAGAATCATAGAGAAAGGCAGAATGGTAACTTTGCAAAAAAAAGTGTTGGGGTCACAAAGACCTGGATTCTAGCTCTGTGCTAGCTGTGTCATAGAGGACAAATTATCACCCAACCTTTCTTCATTTTAGTTTCTCTACTGGCATGATGGGTAATACTAGGACGCAGAGTGTCATTGAGATGATTAAGTGAGATAAGAGTGGCATTTGTCTTGTAGTCTTTAAGCACAGAGACTCTAGATTTTTACACCCTGGCCTAAATCCTGGTTATACTGTAGTCAAGATATTTACTTCCCTAAGATCCCTTCTAATCCATAAATGAGCAAACGTGTGAAAAACCAGTGGTAACAAATATGAAATGTGCAAAGCTGTTTTGATTAGTTCCAGACAAAATGATGAAGACACTTCAGGACTGGACAAAGTTTCTTTTTGTTTTGTATAAGGTCATCATGAGTTGGAGCCAACAGGATGGCAACTAGCAAGAATAGCAAATACTAGTTCCAAATCAATGAAAATGTCTCTCCTTTTCCTTCTTGCTGCAGACACTTTTAATCTTCAAGGTATTTCTACCATATGTTAAGCAAAGCAATTCTTAGAACATGGAAGAAAATAATCCTTACATCTGTGCTGTTCTACAAAACAGATGATCATTTGCTGATTTTAGCTGTTGCCGTCTTTTAGATAGAATGCATGGAAACTTCAAGGTTTAGGAAATCTTGTTTCTTTAGAGCAGTTATAAATGCATACAGTCTTCTAGTTATTGAAACTCTAAGCTGTCCTGTCCATCCCAGTCTACTTGTTCCAGCTTCAAACACATTTTGAGAACCCCTCTGGGTACTATCTTTCTTCTTACTTATCCCTTGCCTTACTTCTTTTTTATGAGAAAATTTCTCAGGCTCCTCAAGGCAATGATTTCTCTTATGATTAACTTTGAAACTTGTAGGTTTATATAGCACACATTTCCATTGGGTGAAAAAGCACTTTGGTTGGTAATGCAGCAGAAGTTGTAGTCAAATAAATAACTAGCTCTGAAGTTTCCTAAGTCCTCCCTAAACAAGACATGACATTGATATGCTAAAAAAATAACAAAACAGTCTATGATTTTCAAGAGCTCAGGACACAGAAGGATGATCAGAGCCCATAGTACAACTCACCTGAGCTATTTCACATTTATCTATTCATTTACTCAATCTCACATGACTCAGTTACTCAGTGCCTACTGTAAGCAAGTTAAATACTAATAATAACAACCATAATATTTTATATCTGTACTACATGTAGATTTTTATTAATTTCATGTTGTTTCCACACCCTGAGTATAAGCTAGTGCGTAAGAGCATGGATTCTGAAGGTAGACCTCCTGAATTCTAATGTATAGTGTTGCTATGGTTCCAACGCATAGCAACACTATATACAAAAGAACAAATTGTGGCCTGGTATTGCACTCTCTTCACAATTGTTCCTATGTTTGAACTTATTGTTACAGTCACTGGGTTAATTCATTTCACTAAGGGTCTTCCTCTCTTTCATTGACCTTCACTTTTTCAAGCATGATGTTCTTCTCCAGGGATTGATCCCACCTTATAATAAGCCCAAAGTACATGAGATAAAGCCTCATCATCCTTTCGGTCCTGGTAAGATAAGCTGCTGGATAAGCACTGGACAGGTAATCATAAAATTGGTAGTTCAAACCCACCAGCCGCTCCTTGGAAACCCTATATAGGGTTGTTATGAATCAGAATAGACTTGTTGGCACTTAACAACAACAAATCCTCCCTTCTAAGGCATATTCTGACTATACTTCTTCCAACACAGATTTGTTTGTTTTTCAGGTAGTTCATGGAATATTTAATATTCTTCACCAACACCATAATTCAATGACATACAATTCTTCAGTTTTCCTTATTCACTGTCCAATTTTCACATGCATATGAGACACTTGTAAATACCATGGCTTGGGTCAGGTGCACCTTAGTCTTCAAAGTGATATCTTTGCTTTTCAACTCTTTAAAGAGATCATTTGTAGCAGATTTGCTCAATTAAATATGTTATTTGATTTATTGTCTGCTGTTTCCATGGGCGTTGATTGTGGCTCTAAGTAAATCACTGGCCATGTTTGCATGCTGTTGAGAAGTGGTACACTATAGACAGTTTTCTATGTTGAATCTAAATCAATTATTCTTTCTTTTATTCAGCGCTTCTCTTCTCTATCAGGTACAGGGTTAGTGTCTAGGTTAAATAAAAAGGCTAGATATCCAACTGGGTATTGTGTCTGACAGAATTCAACCAGAGAAGCAGAATCTGTACCTTGAAGTCTCTTTCTTGCTCTCTTGCTCTCATTCTCACTCTCTCTCACGAAATGTCTAAATTCTCTTTTCTAGGACTTCTAACTGATTAAATCAGTCCACCCTGTATAATATACCCAACTTAGAGTCAGTTATTTAGGGCATTAATTATATTGGAGCACCTAGGTAATTTGATGAACTATCTGGGAAATGATGTGTATATGCTACAAAATGGCTTCTACTCCTCTTTCACCCATCAACTCTTGCAAAAAAAAAAAATCTCTTATGGACTAGTCTACTGTACGCATATGAGAAATGGAATTCTGGTGAGCATGGTTTAGCTTAACCAACTTGATACACTTGAAAACCTCTGCAGATGTTTTTTAAAAAAATAAATAAGGCTTTAATTTACTGCCCAGGGATCTGGAGCACAATTTTAAATGAACTGCTTATTTAATTCTCAAAATAACCTTTGAAATATTTTCATTTTATGAGTGAGAAAACAGGCTCAAATGACTTCTATAACTTGTCTGGCCCAAAAAAATCTAGAAAATGTTAGAATGACAAATCTAGCTAAAGTTAAGATTCAGAACTACCACTGAAGACTATCTATTTAACAGCAATATGAAATAACCTCAAACTACCTTCTTAAATTCTGAGGGAACTTGAGGGTAGAGGAGAAATCAATGTTACATGGACTATGTCAACTGAGCTGAATTTTGAGTAGGCAAGAAAAGTGAATTAGCACAAGTAAAGTATACAATTTTTAGCTGCCTCAGCCTCCCAACAAACTCTGCTTGTAAGCTCTGAAGATTTTTATTTCAGGGTTGCTGTGCAGTTACAGGAAATTAAAAATTATTATCTTCCAAAGAAGGTGCCTGTATATGTGTATGTGTGAGTGACTGAAAGCGAGAGAGAGAGAGAGACAGACAATTGCTTGCTGTTTTAAGAATGAAATCTCTTGGTTTTATATTTTAGATGACTCATCAATCGGTTAGATATTATCTTCTTACACATCTGTGAATGAACATGTGATACTTATTTGTCCAGTCAGTTCTGACTCAGTGACCCCGTATAGAATTTCTAAGGCACAGCTGATGGGTTTGAACTGCTGACATTGTGGTTTGCAGTCAAGTGCTGATCCTACAGTGCCATGCCAGGAGCCCAGTGATACCTAAATAATACTATCTATGAAAATAATTTTTAATGTCTTTATTTAAATATTTGTTAATGACTGGAGACCCTGTATATTGCTCAGTAGACTCATTGCCATTCTAATAATTTGGTTATCATGTGTAACTTACTGTGTGCCAAAAACTCTATTTAGAATATGTATTTGTATTTGTGTTGGGAGTTATCCTGAAGTCCATTTATAGTCATGGTGATCTTATGTATAAAAAAATGGGGAACAAACAAGATGGTAGATCGGGAAGAAGTGCAGTGAGGAGCTGTGTCAACAACAGCATAGAATACCAGACCAAGCAGGCTTAGGGGATGGTGCCAGAATTCTGAACCACATATAAAGAAATATTTAGAAGGTTGGAAGGCTTACAGCTAGGGGAATTTGTAGCAGAAGCCAGAA
>NW_006408681.1:2924822-2926188 GCF_000296735.1 Chrysochloris asiatica
CAAATCAGATTAAGCTCTGATCTCTCAGCAGAAACCATGCAGGCAAGAAGACAATGGGGAGACATATATAAAACCCTGAAAGAAAAAAGCTGCCAACCAAATCCTCTACCCAGCAAAGCTGTCAATCAAATATGATGGTGTAATCAAAACTTTCAAAGATAAACAGAAGCTAAGGGATTTTGTCAAAGCCAACCCTGTGATGAAAAACATCCTAAAGGAAGTTCTGTGGACTGATAACCAACAAGAACAGACAATAACCAGAGAATGACGTAGGTGATAGCATCACCCTGAACTCAATTGACAAATGGTAGAGTCCAGAACCGAATAAAATTATAAGAACAGAGGATATGGGAGGTCAGTCTATGATGGAAACAATTACAATGTGAAAGAAGGTAAACACGTAGGAACAGAGATCCAGGTGGTGAGAAGGTCAGGTAGATTACAGAATGAAACAGACTGTCTTAAATGGAGGGAAGATTTAATGGAAAATAAGGTAACCACAATAGTGGGGTTGGGTTGGGGTTTAATTCAGGTGTTGGGGAGGGCAGTACAAAAACGGATAGGAGGCAGAAGAACAAGATAGATAGGGGAACACTGAGACAGGTTTGCATGGCCTAGTGGGACAGAGGGAAATAGTGATGCATGCTCATCCTTGGGACACCAGGGCTCTGTGATAGAGGCATCTAGGCATAGTTTAAAGAGGGGAAATAATACTTAAATGCTTGACTGTCTTATGAATATTACTTTCCCTTGCCTACTATTGTAAAATAGAAACTTGATTGGATTAGAAAGGAATGTGGGGAAACATGATTACAGAAAACTTGTAAGCCCGTCTTCAGCCTACACCTGATTGTAATACCTAAAATGAGTTCTACAACTTGCCCATTGAAATAGGCCTCTTGCAAAGCCTTTGCACACTGTAGGACATTAGGTAGAATCCTGAGTCCCATCCAGAACCTTATGAGGTGGGACATTCCCACTAGCAAGGACAAGCAGACCAGCCTATAATGGCTAGAGCAACAAAAGATACATCTTCAAATAAAGGTCATCAGGAAAAATCCCAAACAAAAATATCAGCCTGACTGGCTACTACAAGAATAAGCAAGCTGTTTTTCAGGAAGCCTTCAAGGCCATCAATCAAGTTCCTTCAGGAAAAGCTCCTCTTTAAGACTGAAACTCAAAGGAAACACATGAACAGGCATGTAATCTTGCTGGTGACCACATTGGTATACTGGTGACTGGAAGAGGGGGAAAGGCAGCAGTGAAGAAAAGGGCTAAGTTCAACCACAGTCCATTGAGTCCTATTGACCTGGAAATGAGAGAGAGAAGAGTAAGGGATGGTTGGTCCATACTGTAGTGAGACCTG
>NW_006408681.1:2927195-2928730 GCF_000296735.1 Chrysochloris asiatica
TAAACTTTCATTCAACCCACAATAAAACCTTAAAGAAAAAGAAAAAGAATGCAATGTTGCCTGGTTCTGTGTTACCCTCATGACCATTTGTATGTTTGAACCCATTGTATTGATTATATTGTGTCACTCTCTCTCATTGATACTTTCCCTTATTTTCACTGACTTCTACTTATATTGTTGTTCGGTACCCTCAAATCAGTACTAACTCATAGAGACTCTATGCACAACAGAATGACACACTGCCTGGTCCTGGGCCAACCTTACAATCATTGCTATGACTGAGCCCATTACTGCTGTCACTGTGCCAGTGACCTCTCATTTACCAAACATGATATATTTTTCTGGTGATTGATTTTTACTTATGATGTACCCAAAGTAATTGAGCCAAAGTCTCTCTATTATTGCTTCTAAAGAACAATCTAGTAGGATTTCTTCTAAGAGTGATTTGTTTGTTTTTCTGACAGCAAGGTATATTCAGTATTTTCACAAGCACCATGATTGGAATGCATTGAATCTTTTTCTTTTTCCAGCTTTCACATCATACCTCAATTAATCCTCACAGAATTGTTATGAAATTTCCTGTGTCCTCATTTTACTGATGAAGAAATAAGGGCTTACAAAAAATAATCAAGTTTATTGTTTCAAGTTTACAACTTCATATTCTAAACCCAGATCTGATCTGACTAATTCCAAAGTCTGGATGCTGAGAGAGAGCTTGATGGTAGACTGGGGAGAAGTGCAGTGAGGACCTCTTCCAGTGATGGCACAGAATACTGGACAAAGCAGGTTCAGGGGATGGTCCCAGAACTCTGAGCTTCATATAAAGGACTAGTTAGAAAATTTGAAGCCTTACAGCCAGTGGAATTGTAGCGGAAGCAAGAAATCTGGTGCTTTCTGATCGACTGGTCTCAGTAACTCTTAAATGACCATCATGGTCGAGAAGAAACAGGGAAGGATCAGAGCCACCACGGACTCCTGTCCCATTTCCGATGATAAAGGTGTGGACATTCTCTCAGTGTCTGTGCACCACCATTCTCGTGACTGGAGGGGGTGCTTGAGTTGGTGGGAACCCCCCAAGCCCTAGAGGTTCTATTATGTATGTGCACAGATCTACTCAGCAGAATTTAAGGGGAAACGATTCAGTTAAAACCAATCAGCAGCACAAAACAGCCACAGCTGGCCCTGATCTTTTAATCACTAAGAAAAAGGGCTCAATTTGAGTTGTGGAGTGGGAAAGAGACAGACTAAAAAGGAAATAGGCCAAAAACTAAATTCTGAGTTATGTCATAATGACCAACAGTGACATATTGAAATTTCTCAAGCAATCTTGAAGACAAGAAGCCTAGAGAGGGACATTAAAGTCATAGTCTTATTTTGCTACATAATTTTTTTTTTCTCTTCTCTCTTTTCTGCTATTGTAGACTATACTTTCCAATCTGTCTTTTTTGCCATTGCTGTTTTGGGTTTTGGTCCCCTTTTTTACCTTTATGGGGTTCTTTCTCTCCCTACATTACCCAAGAAGAGACAGCAATTGC
>NW_006408681.1:2929298-2931149 GCF_000296735.1 Chrysochloris asiatica
AAAGAGGTCCAAATGATTAATAATAGAATATTAGAAAAGGACAATACACTGAAAGGGCAAAAGAGTAGAATTAAAGAGATGGAAACCAGAACTAGAAAGCTGGAAGACAAAGCTCTCAATATCACTTACATAGAAGAGAAAGCAGGAAAAAGGATTAAAAATCTGAATAATGTCTAAGATTCATGTTGGACAAAATGAAGAGGAATAACTTAAGAATTATTGGCATTCTGGAAGAGGAAGAATCACACAAGTCCACAAAGGAGACAGTTGAAGAGCTTCTGGAAGAAATTTTCCATAACATCCTGAAAAACAAAACAAAACAAAAATAAGCATTCAAGAAGCTCAACAAACCCTAGGAAGGATAGACCCCAAAAGAAAATCACCAAGATATATAATAATCAAGCTCTCCAAAATCAAAGAAAAGGAGATAATCCTGAAAGCAGCTAGGAAAAAGAGAAATGTTACATACAAAGGCAAGCAAATCTGATTAAGCTTGGATCTCTCAGCAGAAACCATGCAGGCAAGAAGACAACAGAAAGACATATATAAAACCCTGAAAGAGAAAACAAACTGCCTACCAAGAATCCTCTGCCCAGCAAAGCTGCCAATCAAATACAAAGGTGTAATCAAAACATTCCCAGATAAACTGAAGTTAAGAGATTTTGCCAAAGCCAACCCTGCACTGCAAAACATCCTAAAGGGAATTTTTTGGACTGAGACCCAACAAGAACAGACAAGAATAAGAGATGGGCATATGCGGCAGCACTACCAGGAATTCAATTGACAAATGCAAGAGTCCAGAAAATAATAAAATTGTAAGAATGAATTCTGGAGTTCTGGGAGGTCAAGTCTATTATTAAAACAACTACAATGTGAAAGAAGGTAAAAAACATAAGAATAGAGATCCAGGTGGTGAGGATGTCAGGTAGATTGCAGGATAAAATAAACTGTTTTAAGTGGAGGAAACAGTTAATAGAATATAAAGTAACCTCAAAAAAATTAATAATTTAAAACATACTAACAAAATGAAAATACAAGAAGAACATGGAAACATTAAAACTATGAAGTAACCAACAAGAAAGAACAAACACAAACAAACGCAATGACAGCAATTAATCCATTGTTGTTGTTGTTAAGTACCTTAGAGTCCATTAAGACTCACAATGACCCTGCACAGGGTTTCCGAGGCTGCAAATCTTTACAGGAGCAGAAAGCCTCATCTTTCTCCTGAAGAACCACTGGTAGTTTTGAACTAATGACCTTGAACTTATCAGCTGATTCGTAACCACTATGCTACCAGCATAACTGATAAAGATCTACATTATCTCATGATTAAAGGATCAATTGAACAAGATGACATAACCACAATAAATATCTATGCTCCCAATGAAAGAGATCCAAAATATATAAAGCAAACTCTAATAGATTTGAAAAAAGAAATATCAAAATCTACTAAAATAGTGGGAGATTTTTAATACACCAATGTCGAAAAAGGAGAGAACTATCAGAAAGAAACTCGATAAAGACACAGAGGAACTAAAAATGCAATCAGCCAACTTGACCTTATAGATGTGTACAGATCATTCAACCCAACAATACAAAAATACACATTCTTTTCTAGTGCACATGGAACAGTCTTCAGAATAGACTATGTATTAAGCCACAAAACAAGCCTCCATAAATTTACAAACATAAAAACACTACAAAGCATCTTCTCAGACCACAATGCTATACAATTAGTAATCAACAATCAGAAGACTGAGGAAATGAAGTCAAATACATGGAAACCGAATAACACCCTGCCAAAAGTGACTGGATAATAGAAGAAATAAAACATGAATTCACAAAGTT
>NW_006408681.1:2951533-2959200 GCF_000296735.1 Chrysochloris asiatica
AGGCATCCGTGGCTGCTCTGATCCTTTCCCTACTTGGCCCCACACAAAATGGCGACTCCTGGAGCAGCTGAGCATCTGGATTCAGGAAGCAATGGATTTCTTGCTTCTGCAACAAACTCCCTAGCTGTTAGTCTTCCAACCTTCTAAATATTCCTTTATATGTGTTTCAGAGTACTGGGACCATTCCCTGAGCCTTCCTGGTCCTGTATTCTGTGTTGTTCTCAAACCCTAACCTTTTGAAGCATTATTTGAAAGACCTTGAGTATGTTTTTTTGTGTGTGTGAATTTTATTTTCACTGTTATTTAGTGAGAAGAATTCAATACTGAAGCCACAAAACCAGCCACATTAGAGCTCTGCCACAGTTTCTAGTCTCATTTTCTACTGACCGCTCATGATCGTTCTAATTTCATAAGACTCTCTTCAAATACCCATTTATTGACAACCAATGAAAATACAAGAAAATAACATTTTAAATGGAAGTATATTCCACAGTTATAGCAGCATTTGACTGTAATTACAATGGTTACTTACTTTGATGGTAATAACCTAAAACTCACTGCCATTGTAGCAAAAGAAGGTTATCTTCTACAAACACAGAGCACATTTGTTAATTAGAGTTTTGTTTTTCTGTTCTTTAGTTTAAAAATAACCATTTATTAAATTCATTACAATCCTATGCTGTTTGAATGGCTGTTTGAAAATACATGAAAATTACTAAGTGAGGTTGGCCTTTGTGAAAATTAAGTCTGTTCAGCTTGAATGTGCTCATGTAATCCCAGCATTTTAGATATCAGTGACAAGTCATAAAGACGACAGCAAGCAATGGAAAATTCAGTCTAAATTTCAAAGGGAAGTTCTAGTTAACAATAGATATGTAGAGGTTAATCTAATTAATGAATATGTACAGTATTTAAAGTCTATTCATTCAAGTCATAGATTGTGAAGGATTTAAATCATTTTACACAAATGAAATGTACTCTGAAAGCACATCCATTTTTCTTTTGTAGCCAGAGACTATATGTTTACAAATGTAGTCCTGGTGTGGTGCTGTAAGATAAGCATTAGACTGCTAACCACAAAGCCGACAGTTCAAATCCAACTGTCACTCCTTAGAAATTCTATACAGGGTTATTACTGACTTGAGGGCTCTTCACAAGAACAACATAAAGATTGCAATTTACATCAGAACTGTCTGTTGTAGAGTTTGCCATGAGCCTTTGGATAGTAAAAAGTTTGAATATGTAGTCCTAAAGTGTAAGTCCCTGGGAGAAATGGCAGCATTTGATGATAGTGCGAGTCAAGCTAATTCCATAGAGTAATTAAGAAAGGAAAGAAAGAAAAAGAAAGGAAAGATGAAACCTTCAGCACACCATCATTATAAAATAAATCAGAATCAGGGCAACTTTGGGCAACTCAACTTAGTTTCTAGGCTTATATTTTCATAAAAAATGTTATTTTAAAGTTTTTAATCAGCATATTATTTCCATCCACACAAAATAATGTTAATATAAATCAAAAGTCTCTTTCACAGTATGATATTTTTTCTAATTTTAGAAAAAAACAAGCATTAAAAATTGCCTTTTAAAGTTAACCAATTGCCTTTGAGTCATTTCGATTCATGGCAACCCCATGTGTGTTAGAATGTAACTGTGCTCCCGAGGGCTTTCCATGTCTGATTTTTGGAGAAGTAAATCTTCAGGCCTTTCTACTCAAGTGCTTCTGGGTGGACTCAAACATCCAGCTTTTGTTTAGCAGCTGGGCTCCTTAAATGTTTGCACTACCTAGGAACCCCTCCTTCTAAAGTAAAAAAGAATAAAAAAGATTTCAAAAGAATCTATCTGTAAATAACTTTTTTTAAAAAAAAAATGAATGCAAACTTCTCTGCAGTTGAAAAGGAGCATACACATACATACAAAGACAAAACCCACACTAAAGGAATGAGAGACTCCTTTTAGGCATGGATATTACTTTTCTATGAAGAGAACACAGGTAAGTGTTTATTAACTTTATAAAGCCATTGCTAATGGTAAATGGATTTTGACAAGAAAAGAATGGAGCAAGCCCCTTGAATAAGATGGTTTTACTGTTAAGAGTGAGGCATTTAACAATGTCTGTACTACTTCTGGGGAAGAGTAGGAGAGAAAAGGAGTAGAGAAAAATAAAGGACTCACACCTTCATTTACATTGCAATTTGCCCCTTAAAATAGAATTCTGACCTAGTCCTCACTTAAGTATCATGATATTATCAGCAAATCTGGCTTTAATTAACAGGCCTGGATATAGCTGAATGGAATGAAAGCATCGCTTTTGTGAGCTGTTTATTAGTGAAGCCAAGCTGAATTGAAATGAGAGTAGTCAGAAAGACACGGCTCAGCAAGGGATGTGTTGAGAAATCCAGGCTGCTGTAGATACAGACACCTTTTGGTCTTATTATGCAAATAATGAGGTATGGGTTGTTGGCTGGGGGACTGGGGAAGGTGAGGGGTATCAAGATGACCCTAGTGTTCCAATATATTTTTCAGTGAATGTATAATAGTCTCCACAAAGCATTCATACTGCTTGCAAGAAGGAAACAAGGTAAATGGTAAAATGTGCCTTCATTTGGGTGCCATCCTTGATTCTAGCTCCCTGACACTTTATTTTTTTCTCATCATTTGTTTTTTGTTTGTTCATTATTCACAGAAGGGAGAGAACAGTAAAGCAACCAATAGGACAGTTTCCTGGAAACCCATTTTCTTCTTCCTTTTTTACTCATGTATGATTCACTTCATTTTCCTTACTAATTTCTGTCCACTTAACTCAGTCTCATGGCAACCTGACATATGTCAGAGCAGAATTGTGCTCCATGTGGTTTTCAGTGGGTGAAATTTTGAAAGTAGTTTACCAGGCCTTTCTTTTGAGTTGCCTCTGGATGGATTCAAATGCCCAGCTTTGTGGTTATGAGTCAGGTGTATTAAGTATTTGTACTACTCAAGGATTCCATCTAACTTTCAGTGTAGCTAAAATGTATTAAGGGACTATTGTGAGCAAGGTGGACTCCTGTTGTGGACACTGTAGGATCAACACTGGACTGTGAACCACAAGGTCAGCACTTCAAACCCAGCAGCTGCTCCTTGGAACCCCTATACAGGGTCACTATGAGTCAGAACTGACTTGACAGCACTTAATAACAACACAGGCAAGGCAGAGTATCACCTGCTGTGAGTTGTACAAGGATGTTCTGAAAAGAGCCTTGGGTATGAAATCAGAAACATGGAGTTTGAATAGCAGGTCCTGATTCTATCTATCTGACTTTGGATGAATTACTTGAGTTCTCTGAGCCTTGAGTTCCTCATCTGTAAAATAGGTGTAATGGTAGTTGACATCAACAGCATTATTGTCATTGTCATCTTTTCTTATACAGTTTTCAGCATCCTAAAAGAAAATATATATAAAGTGATTTTTATATATTAAAATGGCTATGTAAGGTTATACATTCTTCTACTTTTGAAACTACCTTTTTTCATATCATTCACTATTTTCTAAGGTGCTGTTCTATCAATCTGCCTTTTCTGGGACTTTGTAATGCTTTGGATAAATGGGAGCAAGCTAGAAATGCAAACAATTACCCTTTTTGGAAGTTTCACTATTCTGCTAAATAATCATCTCTCTTACCTGGCATGATAGCACACTGATTGTGATGATTACCATTCAGTTCTGCTGCCTTTGGCCTAATAAGAGAAAGTGTGGTAGTAAAAAAAGAAAAAGAAAAAGAAAAAAAAA
Source organism: Chrysochloris asiatica (assembly GCF_000296735.1). Lineage (NCBI taxonomy): Eukaryota > Metazoa > Chordata > Mammalia > Afrosoricida > Chrysochloridae > Chrysochloris > Chrysochloris asiatica. The sequence continues at coordinate 2,955,297 of NW_006408681.1, forward strand.
CTTCTCTAGCAGCTGACTCTCAACTCAGATGTCTAGTGTTACTCAATATACAGTATCAGAATAATAACTTCCTAAATAACAGCTCCATAGTGACCTTGGAGAGAAATTATTATGGCATCCACCACATACCACAGACCATACGGATTTTATGTTGGCTGTATGAAGTACTTATTTTTTTCACAGTAGTTAATCAGCTAGTTAAAGGGGGAAAAAGGAAAGGTAGAAGGGGGGGAAAAAAAGGCAATTTGTTTTGAAACACTGAACAAATATCTTGAAAGATTTTATTTCCTGGCTTAGAAACCCCTTATGGACCAATTTCTGAACTGATAAGCATCTATTCTGGCAGAGTTAATTTAATGATTTAACAAAAATAGAATAATGGATAATTCAGTATAATGTTTAAGAACCTGGATTTTGGAAACAGACAGACCTGGATTCAAGTTCAATTTAGCCATTTCTCTTAGCCTTACTTTATTATAATAGTGTCCTCAACAAGGCTTGTTGTAAGGATAAAATGTGATACTAGCTAAAAAGATATTGGAAAAAATTAATAATTGGTATAGACAATGAATGTTAGTTATCTTTTGCTGTATAACAAATTACCTCAACATTTGTGGTTTTGTTGTTAGGTTCCATCGAGTTGGCACAAACTAATAGGGACCCCATGCACAACTGAACGAGACACTGCCTAGTCCTGCACCAACCTCACAATTGTTGCTACCTTTGAGCGCACTGCTGCTGCAACTGTGCCAATCCATCTAGTTGGAGGTCTTTTTCTTTCTCTATTACCCTCCACTTTACCAAACATGATATCCTTCTCCAGAAACTGGTCCCTTCTGACAATATGTTCAAAGTGTGAGAGACAAAGTCTGGTCATCCTGGTTTCCAGGAAGCATTCTTGCTGTACTTCTTTCAGTACAGATCTGTTTATTCTTTTGGCAGTCCATGATAGTTTTAATATTCTCCTCCAATACCATAATTCAAATGCATTAATTCTTTTAAGGTCTTCCTTATTCATAGTCCAACTGCCACGTGCATATGAAGTTATTGAAAATGCTATGACTTGGGTCAGGTACACCTTAGTCCTCAAACTTATATCTTTGCTCTTAAACAATTTAAGAGGTCTTGTACAGCAAATTTGCCTAATTCAAAACATCATTTAGTTTCTTGACTGCTGTTTCCATGAGTGTTGATGGTTATACTGAGCAAAATGAAGTCTTTGACAACTTCAATCTTTTTTCCATTTATATAGATGTTGTTTATTGGTCCACTAGTGAGGAATTTTCCTTTCTTTACATTGAGGCGCAACCCATACCGAAGGCTGTGGTCTTTGGTCTTCATCAGTAAGTATTTTAAGTCCTCTTTAATCTCAGCAGGTTGTACCATCCATATATCACAAGTTGTTAATGAGCCTCTCTGAAATTTTGATGCCACATTTTTCCTCATATAATCCAGTTTTGTGGAGTGTGTGCTCGGCATATAAATTGAATAAGAATGGTAAAAGAATACAATCCTGGTGCACACCTTTCCTAATTTTAAAACATTTAGTGTTCCCTTGTTCTGTGTGAAAAACTGTCTCTTGGTCTATGTAGAGGTTGCTCATGAGCAGATTTGTGCAGCAGATTTGCTTAATTCAGTATGTCGTTTGATTTATTGACTGCTGCTTCCATGAGCTTTCACAGTGTTTTCAAGCAAACTGAAGTGTTCTGGAATAATCATTCTCTGCAATGTTGTCCATAGCTTAAGTGTTCTGGAATAATCATTCTCTGCAATGTTGTCCATAGCTTGTTATGATCCACACAATCTACAAATTTTGCATAGTCAATAAAGCACAGAAAATACAGAAAGGTAAACATCTTTCTAGTATTCTCTGCTTTCAGCCAAGATCAATCTGACATTAGCAATTATATCCCTTGTTCTACTTCCTCATCAGAATTAGGTTTGAACCTCTGTCAGTTATCTGTCAATGTACGTTTGCAGCTGCTTTTGGATTATCTTCAGCAACATTTTATTCTTATGATATATTAATTTAGTGGCTTAAAATAATAATCCTTTATTATTTTACAGCTTTTGTGGGTCTGTTTTAAGGAGCATCTTATCTTTCTGGTTCTGACTTGGAATCTATAATGAAGATGTAGTCACAATGCAGGTCAGGGCTGCAGTCACCTGAAAACTTAACTCTTGCTGGAAAAATCAATTTCCAAGAAGGCTCACTCACATGACCACTGGTAGAAAGACTTAATGTACTTTATTGGCTATTGGGTAGAGTCATGGCTTGGCGCTGTGGGTTAATGTGTTGGACTACATGGGTAGTTTGAACCATAAGATTGGCTGTTGAAGCCCAGTAGCCACTCCTCAGAAACCCTATACAAGGTTGCTATGAATCAGAACTGACTCAACAGCACTCTGGGTATTGGTAGGTAGCTTCAGTTCTTTGTCACATAGTTCTCTCCATAGCAGCTAGCTTCCTCAGGAACATGTAATCCAAAAGATAACAAGACAGTTGGTACAATGTCTTCCATGATCTAGTCCTGAAAGTCATACTCCACTATTGCCACCATATCCTATTGGTTATTCAGTTCAAACCTATTCAGTGTGATGGAGAGGTGTCACAAAGGTGTGAATACCAACTAAACACATACACATTGTGCGTTCCATGGACAACATGCAAGCTTCAACTTGCTCCACCAGTTACTACCAAGAAGACCTTAATCTTGCTAGGACTTTTTGTCCTTTAATTTCTTCTTGTGTCGAATACAGTCCTTGTAAGGTGCTGAAAGAAAATCACGAGACTGCTAACCAAAAGTCTGGTGGTTCAAACTCACTAGCCACAGCTTGGAAACCCTAACAGGGTTGCTATGAATCAAAAGTGATTCAAATACACTTAATAACAACAGCACACAATATGGCTAATAATACTAATGGTATCTATCTCTTAGGGTTCTCAAGCAGTAACTGAGTTGATGTAGGTAAATAATTGGCATATACTAATCATTATAAGGAGCTCTGGTAGCATAGTGGTTATGAATTGGACTGTGAACCACAAGGTCAGCAGTTCAAAACTACCAGCTGTTCCATGGGAGAAAGATGAGGCTTTCTGCTCCTGTAAAGTAGGAACCGACTCCACGGCACGTAACCACCACCAGTCATTATACATTATTATTATCAATGATGTTGTTGTTGTTGTTAAGTGTAGTTGTATTGGCTCCAACTCATACAGACCCTGTATAGAGTTTCTAAAGAGCAGCCAGTGGGTTTGAACTTCCAACCTTGTGGTTTGAAATTCAGTACTGATCCTACAGTGCCACATCAGTAGTCCATTATTATAACTGAACTAATATATGTTATGTATATACATTTGTATGTATTTAAATTTATATTTGCATTGAAATTTTGGCTTTCACCAAGTTTCTTAGACAAGTCTTATATTCTTAATCTTGTTGTTAGGGGCTGTCAAGTTAATTCTGACTCATAGGAGTCCTACAACAGAATGCGATGCTGCCCTGTCCCGCACCATTCTACCAATCACTGTTATGCTTGAGCCCACTGCTGCTGCCACTGTGCCAATCCATCTCACTGGGGGTTTCCCTCTTTTTTGCTGGCCCTCCAATTTACCAATCATAATGTGCTTCTTCAGGGACTGGACCCTCTTGATAATATGTCTGAAGTATGAGAGATGAAGTCTGGCCATCATGGCTTCTGAGGAGCATTATGGTTGTACTTTTTCCAACATAGATTTGTTAGTTCTTCTGGAAGCCTATGATTTATTTAATATTCCTCTACTGTGGGTTACTCTGCAAATATTTAAAATATCCATGGCAGAGCTTGCAGAATCACAGTAACAAGCAAGCCACCACAGTATGACAAACTGACAGGTGAGTAGTAGATTTTGCCCATAGAATCC
>NW_006408681.1:2959693-2960812 GCF_000296735.1 Chrysochloris asiatica
TAATTGTAAGTCTGCCCCTTAATCTAAATAAGGATTATTAAGGTGAAACTTTATTTATTAATTTATTTATCCATTCATTTTGTTATTCACCAAACATATTTTAATACTCTGCTGTATGCTAGAAAACATAGAATATCTTGGGGATGAAAATTAATATGTATATCCATACATATGGACATTTATTTAAAAGATAAAATTCAGTGAGAGAGACTTGGTTACAGTTAACTTTAAAAAATTTCATGAACCACAGGGTTATAGAAGCAAAAATAGACTCTCTGGGTGATACAAACAGTTAAGCAATTTACTACTAACCAAAAGATTGACAGTTGAATCCCCTCAGAAGCACCTTGGAAAAAAGACCAAACAATCTGCTTCTGAAAGGTCACAGCCATGAAAACCCTATGGAGCACAATTCTACCCTAAAAAACCATAGAAACTTTATTATCAGTATTTCAAGGTGTATTTTTCTCTTAGCTTTTTTAGAATAATTTGTACCAATTTGGGAGGTACTGGGAAATTACCACATAAAAAAATCACTAAGAACTGTGAAATCAGTGTGACGACATACTTGGAAAGTCCTTGGGAGCCACTTCTGCACAAGGTAAAAGTGTTTTCTTTTGGTCTTTGAGTTTAAGATTCTTGGCTACCATGTGTTTCAATAACATCATAGGTGTAACAATAATGGGCTCCTTGGATTGGGAGTTTTGACCTCAAGAATGAAGTTCTCAAAGAAAAAAAAAAGGTAGAGTTTGTAAAACAGGAAAAAGAAAGATAGTGTATTAAATGGTTATGTGCACAAGCTTTGGAAATCAACAGGCATTATATTGCATATCAACTTTATAATTTACTATATGACCAGAATGAGTCACTTATACTTTCAGATTCTTCATCTGTATATAATAACCATGCATTTCATCTAGGATTATTCTCAAGATCTACAAATAACATTCAGGTAAAATGCTTATTACCTGGAAAATAGTAAATGTTCCATTTACTGTTTGTGAGGAATGGACGATAATTGTGGCTGTGTTTGTTGTTACTCTTACTGGTAACAAGATGAAGAGTGAGCTGAGTCCAGGTACAATGAAAGTATTGGACAAGATCTATTTGAGCTATTAT
>NW_006408681.1:2961750-2968346 GCF_000296735.1 Chrysochloris asiatica
GACATATTGTCAGAAGGGTCCAGGCACTGGAGAAGGATATCCTGTTTGGTAAGGTGGGGGGGGTCAGAGAAAAAGAGGAAGACCCCCAGCGAGATGGAATGGCAAAGTGTCAACATCAATGGGCTAAAGGTGGCAACAACTGTGAGGTTGGTCCAGGACCGGGCGGTGTTTCGTTCTGTTGTACATGGGTCGCTATAAGTTGGTACCAACTTGATGGCTTCTAACAACAAAAATCACTTGTATTGGATTCTCCTCCTTTTTTTTAAATCAATGAACAATAAGAGCTAATTTGGAGGATCCCTGAGTGTCATAACAGTTTACACTTAAATGGTATAGTGGATTAAACATTGGGTGGCTAACCACAAAAAATGGTGGCTTAAACTCACCAGCAGCACCATAGTAGAAAGATGAGGATCTCTGTTCCCGTAAAGATTTATAACCTCAGAAACTCTAGGGAGCAGTTCTACTGTGCCTTATAGGGTTGCTATGAGTAGAATTCTACTCCATGGAAGTGGGGAGAGCAAAAGACTAACAGAAGAATATCTAGTTCATATCCATCAGAGATACTGTGGAAGAAAGTTCTAGCATTCTGCACCCTATGGAGCTTAGTTCTACTCTGAAACACAGAGGATTGCGAAGAGTTGAATTTGACTTGACAGCAATAGTTTGTTGCTGTTTTTTTTTTTTTTGTTTGTTTGTTTTTGTAGTAGGTAAATTCACTTTAATGATAGAAAAACAGACTTTCTAGCTCAAGTAATATGATTTTATTAGAGATTGCAACAATGGGAATGGTAAACGTGTAGTAATGTGGGAGAAGAGGATAATATCTAGCCATTAATATCATATGCAAATTAAATTTTGATGAAGTTAATTCAAAAACAGTTGCAGTAGTATATTGATAAGAGCTGCCAGAAATTCAAACCAGGTTCAGAAGATGACATGAAACTAAGAATATCATTGCTGACATGGAATAGACCTTGGATGAAAGCAGAAACTGCCAGAAAAATGTTTACTTGTCCTTTATTGACTATGCAAATTTATTCAACTGTGGAGATCATAACAAACTATATTGAAAATAATTGGAATTTCAGAGCACTTAATTGTCTCATGAGGAACCTGTAAAAAAATCAAGAGGCAGTCATTCAAACAGAACAACGGGATATTGAATGGTTGAAAAGCCATTCAATTACCTCACATGTATGAGAAAGTTGTACAGTGAATAAGGAAGACTGGAGAAGAGCTTATGCATTTGAATTATGGTGTTGGAAAAAGATAGTGCACATACCATCAACTGTCAGAAAAAAAAGAATAAATCTGTCTTGGAAGATGTACAGTCAGAATATTCCTGGTGAGACTTTATCTTACATACTTTTGACATGTTATCAGAAGGTAATAATTCCTGAAGAAAGACTTCGTAATTAGTAAAGTAGAAGGTCAGTAAAAAAGATGAAGACTTCCAATGAGATGGATTGACATAATGTCTAATACAGTGGGCTCAAACAAAGTAAAAATTGTGAGGATAATGGAGGACCAGGCAGAGTTTCATTTTACTCTACATAGGGTCACTATGAGTACGATGGCACTTAACAACAACAACCTAATAGAAATGTGTAGATTAACAGATCAAATATATGTAAAGTACTTATAACAGTGACTAGAACACAAAAAGTGCTAACTATTATTTTAAGTGCTGGTCACAATGCACTGTAATTATGTGCTTGTTTTCTATATTCTTCATCAGACACTAAGTAGCTATATTTTGAAGAATGCTTCAAGCATAATTGTTAGAGAAATTGTAGGAAACTGAAAATTTGATGTTTGTTGTATCAAGAACAGAAAAGCCTGATGTCCCCTACGAAGGAAAAGTCATCTATACCTTCATGGTAAACTACTATAAGGACCAAAAGACCAGAGCCTAGCATGTTTATGAGCAACACAAGTCATGTCCAAAGCCTGATATTATCCCTTTAGTTGCTTGGTTCATGCCAAGAACATTAGGGGTGAACAGGTAAGAGACAGACAGAAAGAAAACAAACAAACAAACAAACAACAAAAAACCTGTATTGGAATCTGAAAAGGAAAAGAAGTTTATTAGGAAGGAGGTGTGGGAGATGACTGGGAAAACAAGGCTGCTGAGTATGGAGAAAAAATGCTGAAGACATTTCACCCATATTACTGTTTCTTATCCAACAGCTAAAATAACATCAACAGATGGGTGATGCTTTAGGGTATCACATTTATAAGCCTTTGAGGTTTTTGAAAATTATTATTGGGTAATGGCTATATGTACTCTAGGTTCCAGGAAGTCTGGGTCAAAGTAGCTCTTGAGAACTGTAGGATATGGAAATACTATGTTTCTGGGAAAGCATCCATTATTTAATATCAATCCCATTATTAGGTCAGCGGTCATCAAAAAAACTGCACTTCAATTTTGCCTTTTTAATACCTAGAATTGATACTTAAACTGGGTCACTATAGTCACCTGAGCACCATTAAGCTCAATTTAAACTTGGTCCTCCTTTTTACTCATCATTGTGTGATCAGAAATCTAAGAAGGAGTAAATATTCTCTGTATTATGTCTGAAAGTGTTCACATCCAGTTTTCTCTTCCTTTCATTCACCATACTTCTAGCCCCACATTGTTATTAGCCATTGCATTTTTGTTTCAGATATAATTCATGATGGAAAAAATGGGAAATCTATACATATAAAAAGAAAATGAAATAATCATTGTAATACAACTCTCAGAGATAAAAACACAAAAGTCAATTGGCTTATTTCTTGTTTTTGTTAGTTTTGCTATTACAGATAATGTGGTTAAGAGTATTCATATGCATGTCCTTTGATATACAGATTGCAATTTCTCTAGGGTAGAGCAAAAAGGTTGATGGAGCAATTTGCTGGATCTTAGTTATTCACAACTTTAATTGTCCTAGTTAATGCTGAAATCCATGTGGCTCAACTCTTTTGTACTCTCACCAGCAATTCACAAGAGTTCTATTTTTCCTCATCCTCACTAATACTTAGATTTTCAAACTTTAGTTTCCTTCTGCCACAGGTATTATTTAAAATACTTTTTAAAAAAATACTTCAGTGAGCATTTTTTAATTTGATTGTTTTTGTGCATTTTAGACTTTTTTTTTTTTTTAGTTTGTGGTTGTTGTTGTTAAGTGCCGTTGAGTTAGTTCGGACCCACAGTGACCTTGTATAGGGTTTCCAAGGAGCAGCTGGTGAGCTTGAACCACTGGCCTCGCAGCTCAAGTTGACTTTATTGTCCAGAGCATTAACCAACAGTGCCATAGTAGGCAGCCTAAAAACTGACCTCCACTGATTTTCACTTCCAGCTATTCATGTCCTTAAGTAATCCCCTCTATATTGTCTGTGTGATTGATAGAACATGGTAGAAGTGATGGTTTATGACTTCCAAAGCTAAATCATGAAACACAATTTACATCACTCTGTGGGTGCTCAACTGTCACATTGTGAGGATATTCAAGTAGAACTAAGGAGAGACCCACATGGTAAGGAACTGAGACTTCCTTCAACAGTTATATGAATAAGCATCTTGGAAACAGTTATTCAGCCCCAGGGAAGTTTTTGAATGATTGTAATGCCCAGCTGACAACTTGACTGGCTCCTGAGGACACTGAGTCAGAGCCACCAAACCAAAGGAATTTTATGTTACTGAGCCACAGAAATTGTGAGATAGCAGATGTTTATTGCTTAAGCTGTTAAATTTTGGAATAGTTTTTATACAACAATAGATTACTGATATGATAATTTTTCTTAAGAGCTGCTTATACAAATGGTATATCAAGATTATGAAAACTCTCTTATTTCTCATTTGAATTGCACTCTTTATAAAAAATAATTTTTGTCCTTTTAGCTGAATTTTCCCTGGAATTCTCTTAGAGCTGATTTTGATATATAAAACTCCACCTTCTTTTCTATTTATTTTTCAAATATGTCTTTGCCAAAACTAATAAATTAAAAAATATTATTAATTTTTGGTGTTGTTGATGGTGGTAACAACATATGATCAGAGTTTTTTAATCTAATTACAGATTCTTTGTCTCATCGTTGGTGTCATCTAATTTGAAAACAAATGTGCTTTATTTATTTATGTGTTTTCGCTTGATATAGGCTTTGTGTTTTTTCCTACATCAAGATGTGTGTGTTTTCTTGTAGGCTCATTTATTTTACAAAGTACACTTTTGAACTGTAGACGCTATACAACCTTGTTTTAAAAACAAACAACATAAAACAAAACAAAACAAAACAAAAAACCTTGACTCCAAAGATGTGTTTTAAAATAATATTTGGGTCAATATATCTTGAATTATAAAGATCAAGAAAATACAAGGTCCAATTCACTAGGCTTCAAAGTGAAGGTCACAGCTCAACAGCAAGTAGCAAGTTAGAAAATCAATTTAGTGCAACATTTTTTCAAGCTTTTTACCTGTTGTTAAGTGCCATAGAGTCAATTCTGACTCAAAGCAATCATGTAAAGGGTTTCAAAGAAGAGGCTGGTGGGTTTGAACTGCTAACCTTGTGGTTAGCAGTCCGGTACATATCCCACAGTGCCACACCAAGACTCTTTTTTAGCTGTGACCTATAGTAATAATACATTTTACCTCACATTGGCTATGTATCCGTATCTAACTGTTGGATAAAAAAGAAGTATATGTTATATTGGATAATAATGAAAAATGTATTACTTACAGTAAGTTGTAGTTAGAAAAAATTTGTAAAACATTTGTCAGGTCTATTGATCTTTATAAAAAATGTCATTAACAGGTTTTATTACTGTCATCATTAGACTTCCCATTTTTTAATTTATATATTTTAAATTTAATCATCAAAAAGTACAAACTTTCATGTCATGGAATTTATGCATTGTTTGATTTAAACTATCACTTGTTTTATCATGTGAGAACATAAGCTATGTAGTCAAAACCTAAAGATTTGGAACTAATGTTGATTCAAGTTGTGTTGACGTATCATATTGTCTTTTCAAAGTGCTTCCAGTTAAAAAGAGAAGCATTATGTTTACAAATCTACTTTGAAATGCTTGACAAAATTTTGATAGTATCTTTAATAAAGACGTTTGTCCCCAGCACCAAAGAAACTATCTGTCATTTTTAATGCATTGAAAAGCTATTTATTTGCTTTTTAAAACACGTTATAGTGATTTAAGTGAAAGTTTGCAGAGCAAATAGGTTTTCTATTCAACAGTTCTTACACACTTTGCTTTGTGACATTGATTGAGATCTATACAACATCACAGCATTCTTTCTGCTTCCTCCCAGTGTTTACTGTTTTTTGTTCATCCTTCTTTCTTATTCCTTCCTGCCTTCTGAATTTTCTTTCTGGTCAAATGCTTTCCTTCTGATCTTATGTGGTTGATTGCTCTGATTTTGTACTTCCCTGATGTTATGGTTCACCTTATCAGCTTGTCGGTGTTTTGGTTGAAAGCTGAACCACAGGGATGAGTTCACTTCTAACGTGAAGTCTACTATTTGCTATATTCTCAGGGCTCCCTCATTCTATCAGAGCAGAAAGTCTGAATTTTGTTCCACAGTTTTCAAAACCTTCTAATGTGATCCCTTTCAGAGTGGTCAGCAGTGATAGCCAGGCACCATCTAGGTCTTCTGATCTCATAGTCATAGAGACTGCATTTCACCTCATCCATTAGCTCTTTGGACTAATTTTTTTCTTGTATCTTGGATTTTATTCATTCCGCTCTGGATAGAGAAAGATGGCCACTCACAAAATTTTAAGACCTCAGTTACTATTCACCAAAGTAAGTTGTCAGTTGCTACTCACCAATGTAAGTTGTAGAATGTTGTCTTTGTAGATTATGTTATGATAATTTACCTTGGTGTCTCAGGAGGTTATAGTCCTAAACCCCTAGGCCCAGTGATTTATTCCTATGAGGTATGTAGTTATAGCTTAGAAGTTGTCATAACTTTGCCCCTTCCTTGTATGCTCTAGTTTATTCATGAATATATTTGTTGTTATTAAGTACCATTGAGTCATTTCCAACTCTTAGATACCCTGTATAGGTGTTTCAAGAAGAGGCTGCTGGGTTTGAACCACTGACCTTGTGGTTAACAGTCCAGTGATTATCCTACAATACCATACCAGGATTCTAGAATATATTTATTATACATGTAAAAACATATGGAGAAATATCCTCTGTCTAAACTGTTTGTGGGTATAGTTCCATTTGCCTTTCCACCCTTGTTTATATATGTATCCTTTCATAGATTATTATTACTACCATTGCACCCTTACTAACATTTAAAGAATGATTACTTAGGAATTTCAAATTATATTGTGATAAACATGGGTGTATCTCTATCTATCTATATATATGTATTGTTGTTGTTGTTAAGTGCCGTGGAGTTGGTTCTGACTCATAGTGACCCTGTCAGGGTTTATGAAGCTGAAATCTTTACGGGCACAGATAGCCTCATCTTTCTTCTGTGGAACCAATGGTAGTTTCAAATTGCTGACCTTGAGGTTGGCAGTCCAACTCGTACCCACTGCACTACCAGAGCTCCTTATATATATGTATATGTTGTTGTTAGGTG
>NW_006408681.1:2968561-2969557 GCF_000296735.1 Chrysochloris asiatica
CCGCTCTGCGGGAGAAAGATGAGGCTTTCTACTCCCGTAAAGATTTACACCCTCGGAAACCCTATACAGGGTCGCTATGGGTCGGAACCGACTTGACGGCATTTAACAACAACAACAAACATATAAATATGTCTGGTCACAGCTCTTGTTTCTCTAGTGTGGCATTGTTGGATTATCACTGAATTGCTAACTACAGGTATGGTGGTTTAAACACACCAGCTGCTCCTTGAAAACCCTATACAGTGTTGCTAAAAATCAAAACCTACTTGATGGCACTTGACAACAATGGCTAAATCACAGCATTTCTTCATGTGTTTGCTCGACACCTTAATGCCTCCTTTGGTGATGTGTCTGTTTATGTCCTCTGCCCATATTAAAATTGGATTGTTTGTTTTATTGTTGTTAATGTGTTCAAGTTTTCTATCAATTTTAGGAACTTAATCCCTTGTCTAATTTGTCATTCATTGTCAGTATTATCCCTCTAGTCTGCAGGTTTGTCTTCTACTCTTTAGATGAGGTCTTTTGATGCTGATAATTGTTTAATTTTTACAAGGTATCAGTTGCCTAGTTTTTCTTCTGTTATTTGTGTGTTTTTAGATATGTTTGATAGTGCATTTATTCCCTGTACTGGTGGTGGTTTGTGGTGGTAGGTTTCTTTTTCATCTTCTTCTGTTGCTTTAGTAATAGTTGCAGATGTTGTGTTAAGGTGTTTTTTGGTTCTTCCTTCTGTTTTAATGCATGCATATGTTGCTTTAAATTGTTCTTTGAGCACTGCTTTTGTGGTATTGAAAGATATTGCTATGCTGTATTTTCACTCTCATATGATTCAAGGAGATTTTTAGTTTATGTGGGATAAAGCACTGGTCTGCAAGGTTGGTTTGAACCACAAAGATGGCTGTTCAAACTCATCAACCACTCATTAGAAACCCTATACAGGGTCGGTTCGCTATAAGTCACAAGCAACTTGATGGTACTTACTAACAACAACAACAACAA
>NW_006408681.1:2972294-2972770 GCF_000296735.1 Chrysochloris asiatica
GATCTCATTAACCTCTACCTCATACGGACTAGTCTTGTGCTGATCCTTCTAGAAAAAATTGTTCTTGTACTTAGGCAACACAAGTTTCTAGAATAGTGTCTGACATATATTTATTGAATTGAATTGAAATAAACCTTTCCCCTCACATTAAAAGACCAGCAACAAAATGGCTCAGAGTGCCAAACACTCTCTGCTCAGTTTTTTTCTGGTCAGTTGACTCCTAGCCATCCAAGCTAGGTCAAAAAAGTACCATCTGGGTGTTGTGCTCAGAGCCCAGTGCCTCTATTCTCATGGCCGCCATCATGTAAATGGCTATGAACTTTGGGACCGAGAGCTTCCCGCTGGATCACTTAGGTGAATGTAAATGCTTTCAAGAGAAATTCATGAAGGGCCTCTGAGACAATCATTTTGGAAAATGCCTTGTGCAGAAATGAATAAAAAAATATTTAAAATGCAGAATGGAAAGGCAGCTGATG
>NW_006408681.1:2974035-3012880 GCF_000296735.1 Chrysochloris asiatica
TTTTTTAAACAACATAAAAGATGACTGTAAACATGGACCTGACCAGATGGAAACCACAGAAATCAAATTAACTATATCTGTGGGAAAAAAGAGTGGAAAAGCTCCATATCATCAGCCAAAACAAGATCAGGGAAGACTGCAGAACAAACCAACAATTATGTCTATACAAGTCTTTAGCTAAAGCTAAAGAAAAGTTAACAATTTCATGTGAACCAAAATATGACCTTGAACATATTCCACCTGACTTGAGAGATCATGTCAAAACAAATTTGATGCATTAAACACTAATGATGGAAAACCAGAAGAGTTGTGGGGGTGACATCAAGAACATCATACAGGAAGACAGCAAAAGGTCATTAAGAAAATAAGAAAGACAGAAAAGGCCAAAATGGATGTCAGCAAAAACTCTGAAACTTGTTTTCCAGCAGAGAGATGCTAAAGCAAAGGGAAAGTACGAGGAAATAAAAATAAAAGAGCTGAACAAAAAATTTAGAAACAAAGTTCTGAAAAACAAAGTCAAGTATTACAATGAACTGTGCAAAGACCAGGAGTTAGAAAATCAAGAGGAAAGAACATGCTCAACATTTCTCAAGCTGAAAGAACTGAAGAAAAAATCCAACCTGGATTTGATATATGAAGAGTTCTATGGGAAGAATATTGAATGAAGCAGAAAGCATCAAAAGAAGATGGAAGGAATACACAGAGTTACTGTACAAAAAGAATGGTTGCTATGCAACCATTTCAAGAGGTAGCATATGATCAAGAGCCAATGGTACTAAAGGAAGAAGTCCAAGGTAACATTAAAGGCATGGGCAAATAACTAAGTTTCAGGAATTGTTGGAATAAAATTGAAATAAAAAAATAAAAATGACATAGAGCTAGAGGTATTCACTCATCTATGCTAAGAAATTTGGAAGACAACTACCTGGCCAACTGATTGGAAGAGATCCATGTCCGGGCCCATGCAAAAAACAGGTGTCCCAGTGGAATGAGGAAACCATCAGACATATCATCATTATCACATGCAAGCAGCATTTTGCTAAAGATAATTCAGAAATGGCTATAACAGTACATTGATAGTGAACTGCCAGAAGTTCAAGTCGGATTTAAACAAGGACCTGGAATGAGGGATATCATTACAGACTTAAGTTGGGTCATGGCTGAAAGTAGAGAATACCAGAAAGAAGTTTACCTGTACTTTATTTACTATGCAAAGACTTTTTGACTATGTAGATCATGACAAACAATGAATAGCATTATGAAGAATGAGTATTCCAGAACACTTAATTGTGTTCTTTATGAGCCTGTACATAGACCAACAGTCTTTCAAACAGGAAAAGGGGACACTGAATGATTTAAAATCAGAAAAGATGTTCACCACGGTTGTATTATTATTATTATTTGTGTGAATTGAGTGATAATTTGCATGGGAGAACATCAGTTTTACACTCATCATTTCATTGCAATTATTACAATACCCTCTTTGCATCATCATTCAACAGTATTTGTTTCTATTTCCTCTGTTTTTTGTTTTGTTTTGTTTTTTCTTGATTGATGTACACAAAAACACTCAGGAATATATAATAATTTAAACAACCAAGGGCACATTCTGAAAGCCTGCTTCCCTGGCTGCCAGCATTCAGTCTTTCTCTTTCCATGAGTCTAGATGCTCAGCCGCACTTTCGCTCCATGTCATCCTCTCTACCTCTATATCTGATGTGACTGCTTCTCTGGATAAGGTCCCACATTCTGCTTATGCTCTTCTGTGATAGTTCTAGGGTCCTCCATTCCTGGACTGTAAAATTAACTACTTCCCCTTTTTGTTACAGAACTTCTACCTTTACCGTTGTGACAGTCACAATTAGTCATGATAGCAATTACTCACTATTGAATCGTATGAATATTATCCCCATCTCTTTCACCAGGCCCATCTAGACAAGATGAGAACTATCCAGTGGGGACTCTACCTTGCTCTGCACACTCTTAAATGAAATTCCTTCATGAAAACTTGTAGGCCAGTCACATGCCTTTATCACCCCTTCATTTTAGGTAGCAAATGTCTAAGTTGCCTGTCCCTATAAACCCTGTATACAGTGGGATAGGATTGATACTTGATGTGAATACTCCTTTCCTCTCAGTTGGTATTTTGAGCTACTACATCCATAAATATAAGATACAATTCATCAAATTATAGCAATTTACACTTGTTTTCTTTATCAAAAATTGTTTTTTTATCTTCCTGTAGTCAAGATCTAATTATCAAGCCACTGGGGCTAGGTCAAATGGGTACTATCTGCAAATGTGGGCATTCTTGTGTGTCTCCCCTCACTTCATATCAGCTGATTGCATTACTATCAGCTCTAGCCTTCTGTGGCTATGTCCTTGTCCATGGGCTCAGGAGTCCCCAGGTCTCACTACACTTTGGACAAAACAGCCCCCTTCCTCTTCTCTCTCTTATCTCCAGGTCAATGGGAGTCTGAGGAATATGGTCAAACTCAGCCCATATCTTCATTCCTGCCTTTCCCCCTCTTACGTGCACAAGTAGACTAATGTGGTCACCAGTAAGCTTACATGCCTGCTCATGGGTTCCCTTTGAATTTTAGTCTTGGAAGTGAGTTTGTCCTGAAGGGACTTAATTGCTAGCCTTAATGGCTTCCTGGTGAACAACTTGCTTTTTCTTGCAGTAGCCAATCAGTCTGCCATTTTTGCTTTGGATTTTTCCTGCTCATGTTTCTTTCAAGAAGAATCTTTTGTGGCTTTAGCTATTCCAGGCTGGTCTGCTTATCCTTTCCAGTATGTTTGTCCCAACTCTGAAGGTTCTAGATGGGGCTCAGGATTCCACCTAAGGTCCTATACACTACAAAGGCTCCTCAAGAACCCTATTTCATGGGGCTAGTTCTAGAACCCTTTTTAGGTATTCCAATCAGTTATAAACTGAACAGGGTTGTATTTGTTCACCATACTTATTCAATCTGTATGCTGAGCAAATAATCTAAGAAATTGGATTATCTCAGGAAGATGGTGGCATAAGGATTGGAAAAATGCTCATTAATAGCCTGAGATATGTAGATAATACAACCTTGCTTCCTGAAAGAGAATAGAAGTTAAAATACTTACTGATGTAGACCAAAGACCACAGCCTTCAGTGTGGGTTGTACTTTAATGTAAAGAAAACAAAAATCCACACAACTGAACCGATAAATAACATCATGCTAAATGGAGAAAGACTGAGGTTGTCAAAGACTTAATTTTGCTTGGATCCACTACCAACACTCAAGGCTGCAGAAATCGAATGATATATCACACTAGTGAAATATGTTTAAGAGTAAGATGTCAGTTTGAGGACAAAGGGCGTGCTTGACCCAGCCCATGGTATTTTTAAGAGCCTCATGTTCATGTGAAAGTTGGACAGTGAATAAGTAAATCCTTAGAAGAATTGATGTATTTGATCTATGGTGTTGGAAAAGAATCTTAAAGGTACTATGGACTGTCAGAAGAGCAAACAAATCTGTACTGGAAGAAATATAGTCTGAATGCTCCTTAGAAGCCAGGATGGTGAGAGTTAGTCTCCCATACTTTAGACACACTATCAGGAGAGACTAGTCCCTAGAGAATGACATCATGGTTAGTAAAGTGGGGAAAAGAATAAGACACCCAATGAGATATTTGGACACAGTAATAGCATCAATGGTCTGAGGCATAGCAAAAATTGTGAGGATGGCACAGGACCAGGCAGTATTTCATGTTGTTGTGCATAAGGTTGTTATAAGTTGGAACCAACTTATTGGCACCTAACAACAACAGCAATAACAGGTAGGAGAAACATTCAGTATCTATGGTGGAGTCAAATAAACACATACATCTTAACCCTTTTAAAACATCTAAATGTAATCTTTCCTCTACTCTGAATTATCTCTCCATTTATTTGCATAGGTTATCATTACCTACACACACACACACATATATATATATATACACACACATATGTGTGTATGTGTGTGTCAGCTTGGCTAGTCCATGATTCTCAGTGGTTTGGTACTGATGTTTTGACTTAGTGTGACAGTCATACAATGATGTAATTGTCATCCATGATGTGGCTTTCTGTGATCAGCCAATCTGTTATAAGGATATTAGGGTAGGGTTGTTATTGTTGTTAAGTGCCGTTGAGTAGGTTCTAACCCACAGTCCTGAATCCCTGCAAGGGAAATCCCTGGAGTATGCCCTGTACCATCTTTCACCTTACAAAGATAAAAGAAAAGAGAAAGAGGGACCTACTACAACCAAAAAAGAAGAGCCAGGAGCAAAGCTCATCCTTTTGACCTGAGGTTCTTGTGCTGAGAACCTTTTGGACTGAAAGGAAGGCTAATGTCTAGCAGCAATAGATAAGTAACACACTGCAGGAATGATTGACAATAATAATACAGAAAGGATTTCAACAATCAGAAAGTTGGACTGACTTACTCTTCATGTCCTTATACAATATGTTTTATGCTTTATGATGCTCTTCCCTTGGTCTGAAGAAATTATCTTCAGTATCAAGATTCTGGTGCCTCAAGTATTTTGGAAATGGTCCCATTTCCCCTCCAGGACCTTCATTTGCAGATATGGAAGAACAGCTCTAAGATGGGTTGAAATTGTGTCACAAGAGGAAGATTAAACATACCTGATTTAAACTTTGTTTAAAATGCTGCGAAGTGCACTCATCAATTCTTACTCGATCAGAACAAGTTTGATCATTCCTTAAATGGCACTCTGTGGCAATACTTAACTTTTTTCAGCTAAATATCCATTTAACAAGTTATGGAATCCTTTTACATATATTAATAAATCACAACCCTCTGTGGTGTGCACTGAGGACTCTTCTGTGGTTTTCATGTAACGCTTCTCTTTTCTCTCCCAGGTACCAGGATAAGTGTTTTTCACACTTTAATGAATTTCTGTCATTCCACAGGCAGTTAGTTTGATCAGAAATTAAAGTTAAATATAGTTCAATGAAAAAGAATAATATTTATTTTTGGAAAGATGCATTTGCCTTTCAACAATATGCAAACTCGCAAAGGAGCCTTGCATCTTTTCTTTTTACAGAGTTGTGTTTCTTACAATAATGTTGGAACTGTTATAAATTTGGGTCATATTTTCTTCTTTGAATCTGCCATGTTTACTTCGATTAATGCATATTCTGTGAAGCTTGTATCTCAATACTAGGTTGTGACTAAATAGTATGTGCAAGGGGCTTCAAAAAGTTTGTGGAAAGCTAGAAATAATGGAAATTTTACATGAACTTTTTGAAGTCCTTCATATGTGTATGGATGTGTGTGTATGGTATCTTTCATACTAGACACCGCTGAGAGACTAATAAGGAGTTGAATGGAAATATTTCATTGCACAAGTGAGATTTCTGGCAACATAGAAGGTATTTTACACATACTGTGGTGGAAATAGGGGTTGTTCTTCCCAGCATGTGTTTCCCACTTCATAAAAATAAGAATTCATCCTCTGTCAGGCTCACTCTATTACTTGTTCTCTTACCGTGTTCACACAAATCTAGAACAACTCATTGATTCATATAGTCACTGAATGAATCTGTTAAACTGCACACAGAAATTCTGACATGTAATTTGCCAGAAACCTGTTTGTGGGTTTTTGCCTAGTGGATGGTATTTTGTTTCATATTCACTTACTTCCATTACCTACATATGTCATTTCTCCCAGATAATATTCTCAGGATCGGAGAAACCCAAGTCAACAGGTCAGATGGCAGAGTGTTGATACACAAGGCTTTGGGACTGGTGAATCAGGTCAAGTGATAGGGCAAAAGTTCCAGGAACTGGAGGTCAGATGTGATGAACTAGAAGCAAGATTCAGAATAAGAGAGGGAACTTTTCTAAATATTTCTACATATTAAACTCAGAAAATGTCCCCAAGGAAAATAAGGGTAGTGACTTGAGCCACACACACGGCTAAAGTGAGGACATTTTTAATCTTTAGTTCCACCTTAATCCTTACTCTTTTGTTGTTGTTTTTAAGTGCCATCAAATTGGTTCTGACTCATTGTTATTACTGTTGTTAGGTGCTGTTGATTCAGTACCAACTCATAGTGATCTTATGTGCAATAGAATAAAACTGTGTAGGATTCCCCATGAATGACTGGCGGTTTTGAACTGCCAACCTTGTGGATAGAAGTCAAGTGCTTACCCTACAGTACCATACCAGGTAGTCCTTGTTGTTGTTGTTAAGTGCTGTCGAGTCAGTTCTGACCCATAGCGACCCTGTATAGGGTTTTTGAGGAGCAGCTGGTGAGCTTGAACCACCGACCTTGCAATTCAAACAGCTTTGAAGTCTGGTGCATTAAATCACAGTGCCACACTAGGACTCTGCCTCATGAACAACTAACTTCCAAATGGGTTCTTAATCATAGGCGTTGTTATTGTTGTTATTATGTGCCAATTCGTCATGACAGACTCATATCCATCCTATGTACAATAGAACAGAACATTGCCCAGTCCTGTGGCATCCTCATAATTGTTGCTATGTTTGAGTCTCTTGCTGCTGCCACTGTGTTAGTCCATCTCATTGGTGGCCTTCCTCTTTTTCACTGACCCTCCATTTACTAAGCCTAATGTCCTACACCAGGCACAGGTCCCTCCTCATAATAAATATGAGAGACTAAGTCTGGCCTTCCTGGCTTCTAAGGACCATTCTGGCTGTACTTCTTACAACACAGATATTTTTGTTTTTCTGGCAATCCATGGTACTTTTAATATGCTTCTCAAACACCATAATTCAAATGCATTGACTCTTCTAAGGTCTTCCTTATTCAATGTCCACTTTTCACATGTATCTGATGCAATTGAACGTACCATGACTTGGGTGAGGTGCACCTCACCCGAGACTAGAATTCACAATGCATCACAGAGTGGAACAATATGACTAGAAGGTTCATAATAAATAATTAACTGACCTGCATCCATCCTATCGGGAGGTGATGAATAAACAATTTCAGTCAATCTGAAGACCATTTTCAAATGTCTCTCCTAAATTTCATTATGCTTTTTTTTGTAATAAAACATTAGAAGATGGAAGCCATTGGGTCCTCTTTGACATGTGTTATGTGGATTGAATTGGGTCCCTCCAAAATATTGAATTGTGTCTCAAAAAATGTGTTGTAAAGACTAACTCCTATGCCATTTGAGGAGTCCTGGTTTGGTGCTGTAGTGTAATGCACTGAACCAAAAGGTCGGTTTGGACTACAAGGTCAGCATTTCAAACTTACCAGCTGCTCCTCAGAAACCCTATACAGGGTCACTATGAGTTGGAATTGATTAGACAGCACTTAAGAACAACATACCATTTGGAGTCTTGGTGTAGTGCTCAAGGTTGGTGATTTAAACCACAATGCACTCCTTAGAAACCCTAAACAGGTTGCCTGGATTGTGTCCACCAAAAATATGTGTTGCAAATCCTAATCCCTATTCCATTTGGATTCCTGATGAGACACTGTAGGATAAGCACTGATTTGCCAACCTCAGTATTGGCAGTTCAAATCTACCCCCCCCCCCCAAAGAAGCCCTATACAAAGTTGCCTTCAGTAGTGCTCAAAGGCACTTAATAACAACAGCATACACCATACCATTTGGGAATAGAGTTTTCTTTGTTTTGTTAATATGGCCATATCAGCATAGGTGTGTTTTAAGTCAAACACTTTTGAGATATAAAAATAGCAGATCAGGCATAGAAGCAAGTATGTGCAAATGGGAGAAAATAGACCCCACTCCACATGAAAACTCCCAAGGAACCAAGGAACCAAAGTTGAAAAGAGAATTTCTCTCAGAGTCAACAGAGAGAAAAACTCTTCCCTAGAGCCTGAATCCTGAACTAAGACTTCTAGTCTCATAAATTGTAAGACACTATATCATCATACAGGAATCTTCTATAACCCTATCATTCCATTCAGTGCTTGGATAAGTGATACATACAAGTGTTCCTGAAGATATTTCTTGTCCCTTTTACATAGTCCTTCAGGTCTTGCTGGGCCACATCTAGCCATTCTTGGGTAAATGCATGCCATTTGTCCATACTTTGTTGTGCTGTAGGAAAGTCTGTAAGGTTGTCTAAAGTCCATTCTATTATTTTTCTTGTTGCTTTGCTTTTAAGTGCCACCGAGTCAGTTCTGACCCATAGCAACCCTGTATAGGATTTCCGAGGAGTGACTGGTGAGTTTGAAATGCCAACATTGCAGTTCAAACTGACTTTTCAGTCCAGCACATTAATCCACAGTGCCACATCAGGGCTCTCCATGGTATGTAGAACTTACTATATATAATAAAGTCATTTCATTTGAGAGTCATATCACCTTCCTGAGGATTAGCTCTGGCAATGGTTCTGGGTCAAATGTATGCTCTGGGGCACATACCATCACTATAGCTCAGCCCAACCACCTTACCTTAGGATACACAAACTAGTTTTGTGATGGTTATTCTTTACCTTGAGGGTGAAAGCCAAATGAGAAGACTAGTTCTTACTTTTAATATTTTTACCTGATTTGTTTTCTAAACTATATGTCTAAACTTCTCTTGCATAAAATTCAAGGAAAACTCTCTCTCTACTTTGAATGGTCATATCTGTTTCTTACCTCTTTGAGCACAGAAAATGTTGCAATGGGTTATGCATTAGATTGCTAACTGAAAAATCTGTAGTTCAAACCTATCAGCTGTTCTGTGGAAGAAAGATGAGGCAGGCTGTTGCCATGAAGCCTGGGAGAACCTGTGAAGCAGTTCTATAGGGTGATTATGAATTGGAATCAACTTAACAGTAACGGGAATTTTGTTTGTTTGTTTGTATTTTTTTATTTGTGCACAGAAAACCTAAATGCTGGAATGGGGAGAAAGGCCAAACAAAAAAGAGAACCAAGAGAGATATTTGGCTATCATTTTATATTATTATCTTACCATATATTCATATTTAGAGACGTGGAGTTGGAAATTGTTTCAAGAGATCAACTCTTACAGTCTCCATTGAATACAAGGACCATTTCTCTACATGGCTAATGGGATAGGGAGGGAATTAGTGGTGCTTTCTTGGCTAGAAGATTTTTATACCAAGATAGAGTCCTTCCTGTTCAAGATAGTTTAGTGCAGTTCTGCACATTAATGCCCGATTAAACTTTATAGAGATGTTAACATATAATTCCTCTGCTTAAAACTGGTTCTTTTTCACGAGGCTATTTTAGGGTCACATTGTCTTACATGGATGAATGCCATACAAAAGGGCTTCAAAACATTCATGGAAAATTGGAATTAAAAGATAATGACAGTTTTGCATGAACTTTTGGAAGCCTCTTTTTATATTTGAAATTGACCTCCTAGCTTTTTCTCTTTTCCTCCCAACTCACTGTAAACCCTACTGCTAGATTAAGCTGTCTATCCCCTATCCCAACATTCAAGACTTTCCTTGAAGCCCTTTATAATTCTTTCCTCAAGTTCCTTTCTAGCTTTCACTCTCATACCTCCCTTCATAGTCCCAAATTTTCACCAAAATATAACAGTTGCTCAAGAATAAGTGAAACTCGTGATAGCCAGGACTTGACTGGACTGCCGAGTTCTTCCAAATTGCACAAATTTTCTACCTTTGACACAATGCAGTCTTTCCACTTTCTATTATTCATTTTAGTGGGAAATACTTGAGTTTTCTTTCTTAGGTATGCAGTTTCCAGCTTTCACAGATTGTACTGTCTTTTTTATGCTATTTTGTTTCCATAAAGCCCACCTAATGCTTCCCAATGAAAAAAATGTGAGCAGGGACATCACAAGATGTTCTAATTCAAATCCATACCTGCTCTACATCCCTGGACAATTGAGTACTTACTATGGTATCTTTTCTAGCCTTGTTTGTATTCAGGGATCAGGTTAAATATTAATCCAAGGTGCCCTAGTCAAGCTCACAAACCTCCACCCATTTCTCTACACATTTTTCAACTCAAAGTCACTTCTTGTTTTCTTTTTCATACAGTTTTTTATCTGATTCTATATGAATTCTATTCAACTTCCAGTTGTTTTGCCTTTCAGATTAGCAAACAGTATTCTTCTGTAATCATGAGGACTTTTGCCTTATTCTCTTAAACCTATATATGTAACAATTGGTTTTAAAAGCTAGATGTTTTAGGTGATTTAAAGAAGAGGGCTAAAGCCTCAGACCCAGCAACCTATCTGGGTATGAAAATCTGAAACCTTTATGAGCTAGTCCCCCAGGCAACAAAATACATGCATACATTTCTGCATAGATGCTTTCTGGTGAATAGAATCTTAACTATTCCCTATAAAACTATGAATAATTAAGGGGAAAAATTTTTATGCTTTATTAAAATGTATTTTCATAGGGGAGCTATATAATTTTCTCTTAGAGGAAAACTCCAGTTGTTGGTAACAAGATATAATAGGAACATATCAGAGGAAAACAAGTAAATAATTTACATTCCTAAATAGTAGAGCCTAGAAGTGTTCAGGTTTACATTGGAAATTCTTTAAGATCTTATGTAAGAAAACTGCATAAATTATGAGTTGTTTTGTAGACAAAGAAGAGTAATGGCATAAAACATTAAAGATCAAAGAGTACTTTGTTGACCCTTGCTTAGGTCTGAGATAAAACAGGACTTTTCTCCTATGGGAACCTGGTGTTGTTGTTGGTGGTGGTGGTGGTAGTGTACCATGGAGTCAGTTCTGACTCACAGTGACCCTTAATAGGGTTTCCGAGGCTGTAGATCTTTACGGGAGCAGCAAGCCTCATCTTTCTCCTGCAGAATGGCTGGTAGTTTCTAACTGCTGACCTTGGGGTTAGCAGCCCAACTAAAGCTACTAGGCTTTAGTTAATAATGTGTTTGGGGTGATTGTCATTTACCCAGAGTAGTCACAGTTCAGGTGAAATTTGGAAGCAGTCAGATAGAGATTATTCTGGTTTTAAAGCAGGGTTCTGAATCCATTTGAACTGGTTTAATCATGCTCAGTGAAGAAAAATTAAAATACACAGCTAAATTTTTAAAATTTTGGGTAGAGCATAATGATAATCATAAAAGGAAAGAATGTCCAGTCAAAGCCCTGGAATGGTGGACTTGAGAGAGGCATGATGGACCCTTTCATGAGCTTAGTGTGGGAGACGGTGGAGTCCAAATACCTTCAAAGTATACCAGCTTTGAGTGGTGCACAGTCATTTCTGACTCTGTCATTCAAGAGATTTGGTTGCTATGCAATCCACATGATGCCCTTGTTTCCTAAGAGTGAGATAAATTATCTTTCAAGATACCAACCAGTATTTTTTCCCTTTCTGATTACCATTCCTATTTTACCTACATTTTATGGATCTATTATGACTTTGCTTATTCAACCTGACTGAGCCATGAAGAACTGGTTCAAAGACTTGTTTAAAAGGCACTGTAAAGTTCAACATGGATCTCAGAGGCCTGATAATGGACTTCTGAATATGATGTTTCCAAGTCTCTTATCCCATGGAGTGCCATTTCTAGGATATCCATTCTCCTTGCCCACTTGCATCATTCAGGAGACTGAATTTCTCAGAGAAATTCTATTTCCTCCCTCAAATCTTATCTAAATAATTGAAGCTTGTCTGCTAATTTCGAATGTAAGAGTTAGAAAGTCTAGTTTTGAGACTTTATTCTACCATTTATAGCTATGTGATCTTAGGTAAGTGTGATAGTTTTGTGTCAACTTTACTGGGCCCGTCTTCTCAGTGCTTTGGAAGTTAAGATATAGTACTCTTCCATGATGAGATCTGCTACAAGCAGCCAATCAACTGAAGGGAAGTCTTCTTGGTGGGGTGTGTGTGGCCTGCTTGCAATATATTGAATACTTGGACAAAGCTTATTTGCTTGCTTTCTTGATATGAGTTGGAACCAACTTGACAACACTTAAGAACAACTATCTATCTATCTATCTATCTATCTATCTATCTATCTATCTATCTATCTATCTATCTATCCTTCACTGGCTTTGCTGCTGTAGAGAATCTAGACTAAGACAGAAAATAAGGTATTGAGCCTCAGCGCTGTCTACGATAAAATGGGACTAATAATAACTGACCTGCCGATTTCACAGCACTTTTGTGAGAACCACCTTTGAGAATGGAGATGAAACTCTGCTAGGCATTACCAGCACCAGTTGTGATTAAGTCATCTCTAACTCATGATGATCTCATGTGTGTCAGAACAGAACTGTGCTCTATAGGGTTTTCAATGGCTGAATTTTCTAAAGTAGAACACCAGGCCTATCTTGCAAGGTATATGTAGGTGAAATTGAACCTCCAACATTTTCATTAACAGCCAAGTGTGTTAAATATTTGCATCACCCAGTGATTCCATTAGGTAATACGGCAGATATAAATGTAAAGTATTTTCTTTATTTCATTTTTCTTTTCTTTCCATTTCTCACTTTTTTCAATATTATGAAACATTGTATTCACCACTAAATATGTATAATGATGTATTCATGGGCCATAATACGATGACACTATTAAGATATTTAGCCATCTTTGCCCATCTACTAACTTGCCGAGCTTGTGCTTCTTGCAGACAGGGACTATTCTCTGTTTTCAAAAGGAAGAGTGGCTGGCCCATAAGGTTTCATCCTTCAGGAGGATAGAAAAAACTCCTAGAGAAATTCCAGTTGTAAGAATGTAAGTAGCATTTAACCTAGAGCTCTAAAAGCACACTTCTCAGAAAATATTTTACTTTCATGAACTCAACCGGATTATTTTGTTTTTCCTTTTTTAGAGTCGTCTTCCAAACGACATTTATTTTGACAGTTCAAAGCTGGAAAGATGCAGCATCTCTGAAACTAAAGAGAAGATCATCTTTTCAATGAGAAGTAGTGGATATGTGTGAGGGAATATAAAGATGCAAAGACTAAGGCCTGTGTTCAAGCGTTAGTCTTTTGCATCTTTATATAGTCTTGTTAGGCAAGAGCATGAGGACTTTAAAAGTTCATGGAAAAATGGAATTAAAAATGTTTTTTTTTTCACAAACTTTATGATGCTCCCTCTTATGTAATTAAATAAGGTAAAAATGGAATTATATATAAGGATGATGTGTGCCAGGTGCAGGGTGAGATGAGATAAGAACAGAGGATAAAATAATAATTAACATTGGTATGGTATTGAGGGAGAAATATAGAAAATGTTCAAAGGGAAGGAAGAGTGGATCAAAGTTTACTTTGGCATGTCTAGTACAAATGTGCGGATCTGGAATTTCTTGGGAAGGGAAGTTCAACTCCACTGAAAACTTGATGAAACAAAGAGAGTAGTTGAAGAGATAAAACTGAGTTATTTTGTTTAGTTATTGAGAGTAAGTGAAGAGTCAAGGACTCTTAGAACACACACTCCATGGAGGGCAGGTGAATGATGATAGTGGTCCTATTTATTCCTGAGACTTTTGCCAAGGGTAAGCCTTATTGATATTTTTAAAGAAATGTTCTCTACTGCCCAGTATTGATAGCTCTCTTGGCTATCTTTTGCTAAGCATGGTTTTCAGTAATGTTGAGAGCATGTCATTTTTAAGAATAGGGGGAGAGAAAGAGAGAATGAATATTTGGGGTGGCACAGGAGGAGAGGGGTTTAGAAAAAAATGCCATTTACAAAATAATTGATATTAAATATTCAACATGTATTTTGTAAGCACTAACTGTATACTGATTGTGGTGGCTCTATATGCGTACTGGATTGTGAACCATAAGGTCCATGGTTCTTGCCTGCCAGCCACTCTACAGGAGAAAGATGAGACTTTCTGCTCTCATAAAGATTTACAAAGCCCCAGAAATCCTATACAGGGTCTTTATGAATCAGAATCAACTTTAATGTACTTATTAACAACAACAACAACTGTATATTGGTGCTGTAGGTTAGGCTTTGGACTGCTAGCCACAAGGTTGGCAGTTCAAACCCACATGCTGAACCATGGGAAAAAGATTAAATACTGTGCGCCTGTAAAGATTTAAAATCTCATAAACCCGGCATAGGCTTACTGAATCAGAATCGACCTGATGGTAGTGGATGGGTTCTAGAGACTATAGCAGTTATGAGGGTTAAGGCTGTGTGTCGCTTGTCTGGGCCATGATTCTCAGTGGTTTGGCAGTTCGTTAATGATGTAGTCGTCCCTCCTTTTTGTGATTTGATTTAATATAATCACATCCATGAGATCTGCTATAAGCAGCAATTCAGTTAAGAGAGTGTTTCCTCCAGGATATGGTCAGCATCCAATATATGTGGATATTCTGGTAAAACTCTCTGGCTTTTTCCTTACTTTGGATCCTGCATACAGCTCATCAACATCTGGCCTTCAGTTTCAGGGACTTGAGCCACTATTCCACCATCTTACTTTGCTGCCTTGAATTAACCAGCTATTTGATTAAGGAGAAGCCTCTAATTAGATGTCTGGCACACAGACTTTGGATTTGTCAGCTTCTACAACCCCCTGAAACATTTCACTGAGTTAAATTTCTCTATATATATGTATCTATATAAGGGAGCTTCAAAATTTCATGGAAAAATTCTATTATCTTTTAATTAAACTAGTCCATGAACTTTTGGAAACGCTTTCCTGGTGAGGCACTATAGGATAAGCACTGGACTGCCAAACTCCAGGTTAATGGTTCAAACCCACCAACCAATCCTTGGAAACCCTATATATTGTTGTTATGAATTGGAACTGATTCAATGACACTTAAAAACAACATATAGAAGCTTCACTAGTTATGCTTTTCTAGAGAACCTAAAAAGCAATGTTCAAGAAATATAGGATTTGTGCCCTCTTTAAGTTTGTAGCCTAAATCTTTGTCTACATCAGGACTAGATTTTAGAGTATACAGCTTTTGCAGAGGAGGGTGATATTTTTTTCCCTTCAAAGCATGTTGGCTTGTGGGCTGAGCTAAGGTTACACTTTCATAAAAATTTCCGCTTTTCTACGATGAGGTGGAGCATTAAGAATTTAGGTTAACTCATAAACGTGATTAGCACGGCAAATTGCACCAAGATGCATAGTAATTGAGGCCACAGGAAAGCTTAAAATGCCATTGATTTATTGTGCACACAAGCATCCTAAGCTTCTGATATGATAAGAAAGCTGAACAGAGACAGCTATAAGATGATGGGGTAAATCATGTTCTATGGGAAACCTGGAGCCCCTCAGAGACTGTGATATGAGTTTCTACAGCTGCTTAGTGTTAGTGAATTGGGTGAAACATGGTTTTGGGGAAGTGGAAGTAGTACAGGGGAGAAGGATAAGAATCCAGACATTGTCATGAATACTTTCTCCTATCAGCAGTTGGATGGAAGCAGGAAATATTGTTGTGTGTGTGTCTGGTCATGTAATGTGGGTGTCTCTTGGTCGGATTGTCCCATTATGACATGGAGATATATATTGTCTATATTGGAAGTTGGGGGAATCAATGTCTTGGCTAATTTTTGATGAATCACAGAGATGGGAGAGGCAATAAAAGCAAAAGGCATATGCCATTTTGATTTTCCATTTGTAGTGTCAGGTACCATAGGCTCATGGCCCAGTGTGGTAACTAGGGTTGATGTTTCCCAGTGAGTATTCATATTGTTTTCCCCCTCAAGGCTCAGTGACTTCCTATCCTACCTTACTTTACCCCACCATACCAAATTCTTAGTAATAATTATTATCAATTTTAATCAAAGAATGTTGTTGCTAAGTGCCATTGATTCAGTTTTGACACATAGGGTTTCCTGAGGAGTGGCTGGTGGGTTTATTCTGCCTACTTTGTGGTTCACAGTCCAGTGCTGATCCTACTGTGCCACATCAGGAGTCCTAATCATAGAATAATATGTGATAAAAATGCAAGGATAAGTCAAAAAGTATTGTTATGAAAGTATACAAACCTTTTAAAACAAAAATATCAAAATATTCAGCTATTGATTTTCAACATAACCTCCATTAAGGTCTATCCAGTTTCAGTGATTCTGTCTTTCTAACTCTTCCCCAAAGAATTCTGTGTTCTTTGCTTTACACCAAATCAAATCAGCAGTTTTGAGCCTCCTCAAGGGACTTAAATCATGTTCTTTTGAACAAAAAGAAGTCTGAAGGGCAGGAGCAAGGCTGTAGAGTGCATGGGGTTAGGATTTCTAAAGAAATGCTTCTAGGACAGCCCTTGTTACCCTCGAAGTTTGAGCAAGTGCCTTGTCATGATGGAAAAAATGCCTCAGCTCAACTTCTCTGGTTTTCTTTTCACCAATGTAGTTTTCAGTTTTCTTAAAACTTCTTCCTAATAAGCCTTTGTTATAGTCCTGCATGCTTCCAAAAAAAACCAATAAAGATTACTCTTTGGGAATCTCCCCAAATTGCCACCATAACCTTCAGAGATGATTTCTTTGCCTTGAATTTAACTGGCAGCAAATTCCCTCAGAAGCTTCAGTTTTGACTGGATCTTTTTCCTGGTGTGGTGCTGTGGGCTAATGTGTCAGATTGCAAGGTCATTTGAACTGCAAGGTCAGTGGTTCAAGCTCACCAGCTTCTCCTTGGAAACCCTATACAGGGTTGCTATGGGTCTAAATGAACTCAAAGGCACTTAACAACAACAACATAACAAAAAGGAAGGCATTATATATAATTTTTGGGATCCTGATGTGGTATTATAGGATAAGCACTGAACTGCTAACTGCAAGAATGGCAGTTCAAACCCTCCAGCTGCTCCTTGGAAACCCTATACAGGATCCCTATGAGTCAGAACTGACTACACAGCACTTAACAAAAACATATATAATTGTTGTTTCGAAGCTTCTTTTCTCTCCTATGCTTAATCACATGCTGGACATTGAAAATGCTGAAAAGAGAGTTTTTGATTTATAGAATCCCCCCATATCCAATCCATCAAAAAATTTCTTCATTTATACTCTAAAGTATAACTGAAATCCATCACATTCTTTCCCCAAATGTGGAGATATTTCTAAACCACAGTCCAAATGGCATCGACTCTTCATCTGCATTCTGCAATAGCAAGTAGCTCCTGGTCCTGCTCATTCTCTTTTTGGGTCATATCATCTGCTTTCCACACAAAAGCTAGAGTAATTGAAAAAAAAAATCTAAATCATATCATGTCACTTTCTGCTCAAAACTCTCCAATAACTTCCCATTGCATTACAATGAAATCTGAAGTTACTACTCTGGGCAATATGACTACATGATTGCATTCCTGCTTACTTCTTACACCTCATTTGTCTTTTCTCTCTCTTTTCTACCAAACCTTTGCTATTGTTTCCTTGAATATGACAAACTTGTTTCATCTGGAAGCAACATCTGTTTATGGTGTGGCTTCTGCTCCAGATCCTGCTTGATTGCCTCTTTGTTATCATTCATGTCTCATTTCAGACTTTTTTTAAAGAGTCTTTTCCTGGTTACTGATTATAATACCTTGTTCTTCCCCAAGGCATTCTTTAGCACCTCATTTCACTTTATTTTCCCCCAGAATTCAGCCCAATCCCAAATTATCATTTTGACTTACTTCTTTATTTGTACCCTAATGAGAAAGTTGCTATGAGTTGGAACCGACTCCATGGCACATAACAACAACAACAACAACAATGAGAAAGTAAGATCTATGAGAGCATATGCGGAAGAAAGATATTGCCCATCTTGTTTACCATTTTCTTCATAGTGTGTAAAACAAAAGTCTGCCCCGTGGTAGATGCTTTGTATACCAATGCATGTGCAGAAGAAAGAGTTGACAATCAGCATTCCTCTAATTATTCTACTTGGATTATTTAAAGAATCCTCACAACAACCTCATTCATCAAGAACTATTATTATCCTTGTTTTACAAATAAAGGAACTAAAGCACAGGGAAGTTAACTTGCCAAAGGATATACACAATTAGGAAGCAGCAAAGCCAGAATTTGAAACTCAGCCATCTGGCTCTAAGGTCCATACTCATATACTAAACTATATTGTGTCCTAGTACTTGTTGAATAAATTAATGAACCCTTCCTGTCAGCTTCTTCAGTTTCACACTTGGACTTTAGAAGAAGAAGCTATCTCATTTATAAATATGGGATCCTGCCTGACTTCATGCTAGGGTTTTTTTTTAACTCCTGGAAAAGGATACTCTGAGCTCAGAATAGTCAGAAAGACAGATAACACTTACTTAAATACAAAACTTTTGAGAAACGTTTCCAAAGAGTCCCAGAAGTGCTGAACCTGTGTTGTGCCAGATATATGATCTAGAAATTAGCTCCAGGGACATTTTTCTAAGTTATTCTTCATTAGTACATTCAGAAAACATTCAATAGGCATAGATGTTGCACTAGATCCTTGGGATACCACCACCACCAGCAGTTGCCATTGAGTCAATTCTACCTCATGGTCATCCTCTGTGTGTCAAGGTAGAATTGTGCCTCATGGGGTTTTTAATGGTCTGTTTTCCAGTAGTAGATCATTAGGACTCTCTTCTAAGCACATTCAGATACACTCAAATCTCCAAACTTCAGTTAGCAGTTGAGCTCTCTTCATTAACCATTTCCACCACAAAGGGGCTTTCCTTGGAATATTATTTTAGTTTTCATTGCTAAGTGTTTCTAGTTGGCTCCTACTCATAGTGACCCTGTATAGGATTTCCAAGTAGTGGCTGGTGGGTTTGAACTGCCAACCTTGTGTTTAGCAGTTCAGTGCTTATCTTATAGCGCCATACCTTGGGATATAGAAATGAGTAAAACAGAGTCACAATCCCTTCATGAGCTGACAGACCTGTGGAACATCAGCACTGCTTTGTTTAATTCTTTATCCCAGCTCCATCACTTTTCCTGAAATAATTAAAATGAGAAAATAGACAAGTTATTACTTGAATTGATTAACTCTGTGCCTAGATTGATAATGGAACTATCAAAATGTTGATGCTGGTCTCAGATGCAGACTCATCCTCCGAAGGTCTATTTTCACAGTCTAATCAATTCCTTTTGGATATCTTTGTCATGGTGGCTGTCCATTTAGAAGATTTGCCAACTCTTCAAAATTACCTTTTTCTCTCAACCTTAACCTTGTTTGGACAAGCAAAACCCCAACACAGGCTTTTCTTCATTAGAACATACAGTGTGCCAGGCTGACTTTGCGTTTACTCTCTCACGTCACTAGGTGAGATCATCTACACCATTCTAATTGCTGCTCTTGTACCTAATCACTACCATTCATTTAGAATCCTATTGTGGTGCTGTAGCAAAATCACTGTACTGCAAGGTCAGTTTGAACCGTTATGAGTTGCAACCAAGTCAATGGAACTTAACAACAACACTACTATCCGTTTATTGTTTCTGTTGCTGTCTTCCAATTGCCTCATTTGTCTTTTTCACTCTATTGCTCAAGCATCTGAAAACAGTCTACCACATGGCAGCTCTATACAGGAATCACATCTCAGCCATGTGTGATAATGTGTCTTCAAATGCAGCCAAAAAATGCATCCTGTTTTTTATTCTGCTTGTCTGCATCATAAGAAAGTGTATATTGAGGTGTCTAATATCACCTTCATATTCTTTTCTTTTCTTTTTCCTCTTGCCTTGTTGCTTTCCAGGTTTCTCCCTGGAAATTTAAATAGCCATGCTTCAGGTTCCTTTCCTCCAGCTGTATTAGCTTTCAAGTCTCCATTGCTGAAAATCATTTGGTCATTTCCTGCCTGTATTTCTAAGCTCTCAGATTCTTTTATGTTACTTGTCCGTCCTTAGTGGTTTTGCTATGCCTTTCATTTTAGCTTCATCTGCAGATTTAATTAGTGGGTTGAATGTCTTTCCATTTTAAAGAGCAAGTAAGATAATGGCCGTTTTCTGCAACAGCAGGTGAAAAATAGAGGGGGCTATATCTTAAATAGCTCTGCAAAATAAAGAATGAAAGAATATGCAGAAGATGTGACACAACAGCTGGGAATGTGACCTTATTGTAGAAAATGCCCCCGAAATTTGCTTAGCTGTTCTGCACAGATGGTATGGCAGCACCCTTCTAGGACAATTTCAGAAGCAGAACTGCAAAGGTCAGTTGAGGTGAAGAAGTGTGATCTCAGTTTAGGAAAGGACCTAGGTGGGTCAGTCTTAAATAGGAATGATTTTTTATTATTTAATATCCAGAAGTAAATTCCACATCTGTTTCAGGTCAGATTCCTAGGAGATTTGCATTGAGGAAGTTTACTGGGAAGTGCTCTCAGAAGCAACACCTGGGAGGGATTGAGGTAGGAGAACTAGACCTCAGCTGAAGGTAAGGTGGCCCGTCAGAGTGGTCCTAGTTTGAGACAAGGTGGTTGAGCTTTTAAATCCCCTCATGGACTAGTCTTTGTATTGTGGGCTGCCTTCAGAAAGGGAACATAATACTCAGTGTGATTTCTGTTTTTATGAAGATGGTAGTGCTTGAAAAGAAACTCAGCTAAAAATCTGAAAGTCATCAGCAAATAACTGCATCAGCAACAGGGAAAATGAGAGTCTCAGTCCTGAAGGAGATGTAGATGACACACCACAATATCCAGTATAAATTCTTACATTGTTTTTAAGTGCTGTTGAGTGACTTCTGACTCACAGCAGTCCTATCTAGAGTTTCTGAGGAATGGCTGGTGAATTTGAACCACCGATCTTGTGATTTAAATAGACCTTGAGGTCCAGTGCATTATTCCACAACACCAAAACCTATAAACTTTCAGAGACATTTGGCATTGCTGGACATTCCCTAGTCAGTACCAGCCTTCCTTTTATCTTTATATTCTTAGACTTAGTTGTACTTTGGTCTCCTTGATTGCTTCTTTTCAGTTTCCACTCTGGTTTCTTTCTTTTCTGTTAGCATTTAAATCGCAGACACATTTACTTCTTCCTTCAAGGAGAAATTATTAAGTGCCTATTTTATTCCAGGCTGTCCAGAGGTTTTTACATTTTTATTTTTTCTACCACTTCTTATCCCTGATATTTATTATCCTAGAGATTTCCAACTCTTCAAATCAAGCTTTACCATCACTTTAAAAAAAAATCAGTTTCTAGTTCTGGACTATGGTGTATCACAATGAACATGTCTAATAAAGGAGTCAGTATCTTCTCTGAACTAAACATAATCTAATTAAATGAACATCAATCAGAAAGTTTCCCGGGAATAGAAAACTTGGACTTTTCTCAAATATTACTACTCAAAATGTGATTCATAAGCTAGCCACATTGTCATCGCCTGGTAACTTGTTAGAAATACAAATCTTAAGCTCCACCGTAGACTTACTGAACCAGAACCTTACTTTAATAAGTTCAATGATTCATATGCACATCAGTTTGAAAAGAACTAAAACTTTCTTCTCTTGCAAAAATCAAAATGTTTTTTTCTCTCAAATATTATGTCCAATGGATAACTAATTCTATTTCTTTTGTCTTTTAAGCACTCTTTCAGGAAAATTAAAATAACATCCTAAGTGGTTTTAGTGCCCTCAGTTTCCCCCTTACAATTGAGTCTTTATACTGATAAAAACTAATACTAATACACATTATGTCCACTTGTACAAACTTTGAACTGCTTCCATTGCTGTGGTTGTTAAGGGTTTGCATCAATTTTGGCTGGTCAGGATTATCAGAGATATAGCAGTGATGATGCACTTAACACATCCACAAGGTAAGATCTAATATAATACAATCAACCCCGTTATATGATTTGATGTGATAAACTCTGATCTGATGTAATGATCCTATGCTGCAAATCCTCACTTCTATGATGTTAATGTGGTCAGATGCAACCTACAGGATTAGGGTGTATGTATCTTGAGTCAATCTTTTTTGAGTGTAAAAGGAGAGAGAAGTGAGCTGAGCTCAGAGTTGAGATCCACTATTACCATTATTGAAAAGCCAGGAGTGACCTGTGTCCTTTGGAACTGTGGTCCCTACTCTGTGACGCTCCTATATCCATGGGCAGACTAATGCCAAGACGTATGGAGATCTCCAAGGAATAGTGGGTCTACAGATGCTGAAAGGAAACAAAGACTTTTCTCCAGAGCCAACAAAGAGAAAGCATTTCCCAAGAGCCAGCACTCTGAATTTGGACTTGTTAAATTGTGAGAGAATACATTTCTAGTTGTTCAAGTCATCCACTTGGGGTATTTCTGTTATAACAGCACTAGATAGCTAAGATAATTGTCTAAAGGCTAAAGACCAAAAATCCAACTTGGTATTCATCTCTAACATTTTAACTTTCACTAGTGTAGTGGTTATGAATCGGGCTGTGAACCTTAAGGTCAGCAGTTTGAAACTACCAGCTGTTCCTCAGGAGAAAGATGAGGCTTTCTGCTCCTGTAAAGATTTACAGCCTCGGAAACCCTGTACAAGGTCACTATGAGTCGGAACTGACTCCATGGCACATAACCACCACCACATACCTACATTCCAACTTTACTTACTGTAAGAATGGTGTGTGTTGTGGGGGATGTCTGTCCTCTCATTGCACAAGGGGGAAAGAAAATCAAACTCAAAATCAGCCAAAGGCTGGTTCCTGTGAGATGGAGGTCAAACACGATTTTTTTTTAAACCAACTCTGACACTAACCATAACTGTCACGGTGGTCTTGATACTCTCTGTTTCTCTGTTGGGTTCAGTAATTGGCTGCATTGACCACAGAACTCACAAACAATACTTACAATTGTAGGCTCATTAGGGAAGTTAACAGTTTATAATTCAGAAATGAGATCAGAAATGCTACAGATGCAGCAGGACTCCCATCAAGAGTGCTTCTTGTCAGCTATACCTGGAGGCAAATCTCTGACTCGTCACTCCTCAGTCAAGTGGCCCTTTGACCTTTGCCCTACTCAGGCAAGTGTTACAGAATCCCTTTAGCACAGCTGATAGACAACTAAAAGGCTCACCGCCCTAAGCCATAGTCTGAAAGTGCTACACACCAAGGACCTTTCTCCAGAGCCAACAAAGAGAACGCATTTCCCAAGAGCCAACACTCTGAATTTTGACTTGTTAAATTGTGAGAGAATACACTGTGGGTCAGCAAACCTAGCTTCCCCAATTAAGTACTTGAAAGCAACCCACCCCACAAATGAGCCTCCTGCCCATTGTGTGTAACTTGTTATTGTTTCTTCTGAAATATCTTTTTGCCTTTGCTTTTGAAATATTACTAAGTCTTTAAGATTTTACCTAAATGCCTTGTTTTCCAAGGATTTCTTGATCCTTCTGTCTGAATGAATTCTAAAACACAATTACCACCTCTTTTCTGGCAATTCATTTATTGTACTTTACGAATTGAAAATTGAAGCCTCAATTTTGTTGTTGTTATTGTTAAGTGCTATGGAGTTGGTTTTGACTCATTGAGACTCTGAGGCTTTAGGTCTTCAGTGGGAGCTGAAAGCCTAATCTTTCTCCTGCAAACCATAATGTTGGTGAGCTCAAACCGCCAACATTATGGTTTGCAGCCCAATGCTTATCTGAACACTCCTAAAATGTTGAAAACACTTTAAATGCAACAATCATGTAATATTTATGTATCAATGCTAAGTACCTAGCAAAAGGCTGAGCACATAGTAACGAGCTGCCGTTGTACTGATTTTGACTCATGGCAACCCCTGCATTGTCAGAGTAGAATGACAGGCCACTTACAATCTTTTCTTCAGCAGCCAAGCACAATAAAAGCGCATAGTAAGAAGTCCATATCCCTATATATTTTTCAGTAATTAAATACATGAATAAATGAAGTGAATTATCATTTATCACTGGCAACACCAGTAGTACTATGTACTGTTTGACTAGAAAATTTGATATCCATGGGTCAGCCAACTATAATATCTGGACTTTCTGGGATAATCGTAATGTCGTTTTCCAAATTTCCCATAAGTATATTAGGTAAAACTTTCTAAAGCCAGAATGCGGATAAAGCATAAACCTGCCAGACAAGAAAATGAAAATATTTTCCACTAAAATGAGTGATAGAAAAGTGCTAAGACTCCACCCTGTCAAAGATGGAAAAATTTCAAGACCCTGCAGAACAAGGCCGTCCTGTTGAGTTCTGGCTCTCACAGGTTTCACTGTACTTTATATTTTATTTTCTGCTTGGAAAATATGGTCCTCACACTCATAAAGCCTAAGCTACATTACAGAGCCACCTCTGAAAAGACTTTGGAGGTGCTATATAGTTTAACAAGTGATGGATTATGTCGGGCTTCCCAGGACAGGTTCATCGAAGATTTCCCCATGGTTTTTCCCAAGCCTGGCAGCTTGCCTGAAAATCCAAGTGTCATATTCTCCTCCCTTCCCCTTCCTTGTCTTCCCTTGTTTTCTACAGCCAGAGTGGAAGGAAAAAGGTCTATTTCCCTTTTGCAAACTCTGTCTGAAGTGACATAGTTCATCAATATGTTGCTGTGCCTGTCCAGGAAAGCCAGTTTGATTGCCCTCCTGTGGCTGGGCTGACAGCATTCAGGCTTTTATGAACTGAATAGTGAAGCACTCTTTAGAGCTCAGTTTCGTCTGTTTATGGTAGATTCCAGCTGCATTTTTTATGTCTGCTGTTGTTATATTGTTGCCATTGGTATTAATCTCTGGCTAGTTTATTTGCCGGTGGATTTATAATGTCTTTACATCATAAAAATGAAGAAGAGGAACAGCAACAGAGGAAACTTTAGATGCTGAGAAAGTCTAAATGTAAGGGTGAAGATACTGTGTAGGCTAATCTAAACCTACATAGCATTACAAGACTAGCAGTTGGGCAGAAGTACTCACTGAAAAGAGAGAGTTGCTTTTTCCTGCAGTAACCTTTTTAGTTGTTGTTGTTAGGTGCTGTGGAGCCACTTCTGATTCATAGTAACCTTGTATAGGATTTCCAAAGAGTGGCTGACAGATTTGAGCCACCGACCTTGTGGTTAGCCATCCAGTGCTTATCCTCTGTGCCACACCAGGACTTGTGGTACAGTATATGAATTGTTAGGTGCTGTCAAATTAATGTTCTACTTGTAGTGTTTGCTCTATAGAGCTTTCTTGGACTTTAATCTTGGTCTGTAATCACCAGACTTTCCTCCTGTGGAGTTGTTGGGTGATTTCAAACTGCTAAATGTTAGTAGAGATCCTGGTGTGGTACTGTAGGACAAGCACTGGACCTCAGGATTGGTTTGAACCATAAGGTTCAAACCCACCAGCCGCTCTTTGGAAATCATATTCAGGGTTGTTATGAGTTGTAACTGACTGGACGGAACTTAACAACAGCAATAACTGTTAGCAACTGAGTATTCCACAGTTGTGTCCCCAGTGTTTCTTGGTATCTGAATACTGTTTTCCTAATCCTTTGATTAGGAGGAAGAGAAGGAGCCACATGGAATGAGATACCCTCTTGCTCTTGGCATCTCTCTGGTTTTTAATACCGATGGTTAAAGAAGGTCTTAGTTATCTTTTTATTTTTGTTTTTGTTTTTCCCCGAGAGCCTGCAATTGCAGCCCAGGACAGTGACCACATTCTTAGCATTGCACATCTTATAATTTAATAGCAAAGTGTATACTCCAGATTCTTCCAAATTTGACAGACACTGTAATTTTCTTGGCACATATGTTTTGCCTAAAAGAGAATGCATTTGTCAAAGCAGGGTGATACCAGTGATAAGCGCCATGAAAATAATTACATAGAGAATCCCCCTTTGATAGGTGAGCCATTAAAAAAATTAAAATTTAAAATATATCTAGATTTTTACCTAATTAACATATTTTATTGAAATGCTATAAAATTCTTTTCTGAAGAGTGAGGATAGGCAACTCTTAGTGGTAGAAAAGATTTATTTTCTGTACATGTATCTTTAAGTCTTTTCCTTGATAAGATTGCCCAGTTGTTAAGACCTTCATCTATGGAGATCGTATTTATTATGGGAGGAATTCAAAACAGGACTGAAATCCTTAAATTGACAGTATTTTCAATTGTATGCAAATTATTACTAATGCTTTAGTCTCAGGTTTACCTCTACTTCTATGGAGCAGTTATGACCAGTTACATCTTTTATTGCAGTACTGTACAGGGTCGCTATGGGTCGGACCCGACTCGATGGCACTTAACAACAACAACAACAACACAGAGCTGATCCCTGTTTTTGTTATATCGCTGATAATTCAGCTTCCTCTTTTGTGGTAGTTTTTACACTTTAGAATGACAATTCAATACCACCAGGTGACACAATGGTTATGCTCTTGGCTGATAAATGAAATGTTGGCAGTTCGAACCCACAAGCTGCTCCCTAGGAGAAAAGATGTGGCAATCTGCTTCTCTCTATATATATATTACAGCTTAGAAAACCCTATCTGAAACTAACAAGGTAAGACTCACTAAAACTGTGGACTCTGGAATATTACTCATACATTGGCTGTCATCCCCCAATTTTCCCTATCCACTTTCATATTCAGTTTGTGACTCTGCTCATTGAGAGTTTGATTCATTTATTCATGCAACAAATACGTTTTTATCTTAGAGAGAGTGCTAGGTCCTAAGACACAAGAGCGAACAATAAGAGAGATAGTTAATATTCTGAAAGGACTTGGAATTTGGTGAAACTACACAGGTGTTGTTGCTGTTAAGTGCCGTTAAGTTGGTTCTGACTCACAGAGGCCTTGTATAGGGTTTCTGAGAGACAACTAGTGAGTTTGAACTGCGGGCTTTGCAGTTCAAGTCTACTTTGAGATCAAGTGCTTATCCTATGGCACCACAGCATGAGATAGGGCTTTTGTTGTTTTGTGCCTTTGGTTGAGTCAGTTCTGACTCATAGCGACCCTATATATAGAGTTTCTGAGAGTGGCTGGTGGGTTTGAACTGCCAATTTACTTTTTCCTACAGCTCCACACCAGCATTTTATGATCAATATTACCAGGGTTCCATTGAAAAATACCAAATATTGCTTGAGAAATACCACCAGGGAGTTTAACAAAGAAGATACCTAATGTTTAACGGGGGTTTAGGGAAGGTATCCTACTATATTGAGATTTGAAAATAAGTATATAGGAAACAAAGAAAATTTATAATATCCTACAAAAAGCCTTCTATGAAGATTTTGAAAACAAAATATTTGAGGAATTTCAAATAGTTCAATATGGCTTTAAAATCTAATTACAGAGGAGGTTGAAGAAGGAAACAGAAGGCAGATCAGGAAGCTTTTCTCTGTCCCTATCCTAAAGACAATGAGGAGATACCAATTATAAAATGCAAAGTAAAGGTAAGGCTTTACTTTAGAATCTTGGTTTACGCATAAACATAGTAGTTAGTTCTACAAGTATATATTCAGCTCTAATAATCTATAAAAGAGCAGTATTCTTTATGTGATGGATAGAAATGGGTACATAGTTGGAGACAGGGAGATCATTTAGGAAGGAGGATGTTGGCATATATACTGAGGAAGTAGAAATGAAAAAAGTAATATTGCTTTCTAACCTGTTTTGCTGATGTTGTCATTAAGTGCCATCAAGTTGGTTCTGACCCAAAGCACCCCTTTTATAAGGTTTCTGAGGCTGTAAATCTTTACAACAGCAGAAAGCCTCATGCTTCCCTTGTGGAATGTTGTTGGGCTCAAACCACGGACTTTGTGGTTCACAGTCCAGTGCTTATTCTACAGAGTCAGCTTACTCCTAATTTCGTGATTGTTGTTGCTGTTGTTGTTAATTGCCATGGAGTAGGAACCGACTCACAGCAACCTTATGCACAGCAGAACAAAACACTTCCCGCTCCTGGGCCAACCTCACTATTGTTGACACGCTTGAGCCCATTGATACTGCCACTTTGTCAATCCATCTCTCTGGGGATCGTCCTCTTTTTCTCTGACCTTACCAAATGTGATATCCTTCTCCAGTGACTGGGCTCTCCTGACAATATGTCCAAAGTATGAGAGACGAAGTTTGGCCATCCTGGCCTCCAGAGCACTCTGGCTGCACTTCTTCCAACACAGATCTGTTGGTTCTTTTGGCAGCCCATGCACTTTCAATATTCTCCTCCAACATTGTAACTCAAAAGCATCTACGGTCTTCCTTATTCACTGTCGAGCTTTCACATCCACATGAGGTTATTGAAAATACCATGGCTTGGGTGAGGCGCAACTTAGTTTTCAAGCTGACATCTTCGCTCTTCAACACTTTAAAAAGGTCTTGTGCAGCAGAGTTGCCTAATGCAATACATCATTTAATTTCTTGACTGCTGCTTCCATGAGTGTTGATAGTTGATCCAAGAAGAATGAAGTCCTTGACAACTTCAATATTTTCTCCATTGAGAAAGTTGTTTATTGGTCCAGTGGTGAAGAGTTTTGTTTTCTTTACATTGAGATGCAATCCATACCTAAGGCTGTGCTCTTTGATCTTCATCAATAAATACTTTACGTCTTCTTCATTTTCAGCAAGCAAGGTTATATCATCAGCATACCACAGGTTGTTAATGAATCTTCCTCCAATCCTGATGCCACTTTTTTCTTCTTATAACCCAGCTTCTTGGATTATTTGTTCAGCATACAGGTTGAATAAGTATGGTGAAAGAATAAAACCCTGTCACACACCTTTCTTAATTATAAACCATTCAGTGTTCCCATGTTCTGTTTGAACAACTGCCTCTTGGTCCAGGTACAGATTCCTCATGAGCACAATTAGGTGTTCAAGAATACTCATACTTTGCAATGTTGTCCATAGTTTGTCACAATTAAAAAGCCTTTGTGTAGTCAATAATGTACAGGTAAACATCCTTCTGATATTCTCTGATTTCAGCCAAGATCCATTGGACATCAGCAATGATATCCTTCATTCCATGTCCTCTTCTGAATCTGGCTTGAACTTCTGGAAGTTCTCTGTCAATGTATGCTTGCAGCTGTTTCTGTATTACCTTTAGTAGAGACACCAAAGCTGGAGGCAGAGATGGGAACATGGAGAGAGGGAGCAGCTGAGGACTCTAGATTCATGGGAAGAGAGGGACTGAGAGTTGGCAACCAGGAGGCAGACTTGCACAAGGTGCCCTTTGGTGGTGTAAATTATTATATATACCTGAGTGTTTTAAAAAAAAAAAAAGAGCTAAAATGAATATAAAGAAGTACTGTTAACTGATGGTACATGGAGGGGATTATAATCATTGTAATGAAACAAGGTGTATGATTTGTTGAATGTAAAACTGATGATCTGCCCTGTAAACTTTCACTCAAATTCACAATAAAACTTTTTTTTAAAAAGAGAGTCTGTTCTAAGGTGCAAGAATGAAAAAAGAGTTGATTCATTCCGATGTTTGCAATGGAGTTTTTTCTTTAAAGCTCCTTTTTGTCAAACATTTTACATTATAGAGCATCAAAAATATGACTCTGAAGGTTATTTTTCTGTTCTATGATAAATTAACATAATAAGAATTTATTTAGCCCAATTAACCTTTATGCCACTGTTTGCTAGATAGCATATTAGTACTTTATATATGTAAATCTCATTCAGCCTTCTTCATGAACACATGGGGTAATTATTAGTGTTCATGTTAAAGATGAATATGTTACAGCTTAAAGAGGTAAAGGGACATGTCCAAGGAAACACTGAGAGAACTGGACTCCACCCCTAAGTGCATCAGGCTCCAAATTCCATGTTCTTTCCAGGAGTTACTGTGCCCTTTTCCATGTAAGGAACACTCAAGATACTTGAACTAAAACTGTGGATAAGTAAAAGAATGTCCTTCCCTGCCCTCAAGAAATGCAACTCGCACTACTGTGGTGCATAATGTTTTCACTGACTGATTTTCAGCAGTAGATGACCAGGCATTTTTTTTTTTTTTTTTTTTCTTAAAGCTTTGCTTAAACTTGTTCAGCATCATAAAGATCCTATAGGTGTCAGTGTATGTTTGTTTGACATAGACTGATCATTTGAGCAGAATGAAATCCTAAATCCTCCTCATCTTGAATTAACCTGAGTAACTTATCACTATGATTCTGCTGTCTATCTATTTGGGACTTTGGAAGACAATGGAGATATGAAGTGTGCCAAATACAGCATCAATGACTGCCACTGTAACAATCAGGGTGATGGCATGGCTCTGAGCAAGTCACTTCATGGTTCCATGCATGTATCCCCAGCCAGAGTGACTAGACACAGCAATGACTCTGGATCAGATTTCTGGCTACTGAAGTCAATAGTCTCTGGGCAATTCTCACTGAGGATCTTGCGGGCAGTTTGGCCAGCTTGGTTTGGTTGACCAAGTGTAATTGTACAGGAATGTTCAGAAGTGAACATTATTGAAGGACAAATAAAATGTTACCCATGACTGCACCTATCCCAGAAATGGCAAAAACTTTCCAGGAATGACTGAGTAGACCTAAAACTAAATGGCCAGTAACAGGATAATGAATATAAAGTTAGAAAAACATTCAATTTATGCAGTAGGGTTGATATTTTAAGTAAAGATTGCCTCTTCCCAACCTCTGGTTTGTATTAAGAGGAATTTTCTCTAAATACTTCTGGCTGCTCTCCACCCATTTAGTCACTCAGCACCCTGGGGAGGGTCAGTGCCTAATCTGATTGGTAAATTGTGAAGAATAAAGCATAACAAAGAAATTCTTCTTAGGAAGGAAGCCCCCACAGGGAATCCCATTGGGATTTTTCTCTGCCCCTCTGTTCTATAATTCTTACCCAAATGTCCTGGGACTGAGAGGGGAGTATTAGTCTGAGTAAATGCTTGCTTACTATTTGTTGTTGTTGTTAAGTGCTGGTGGAATTGGGTCAGACTCATAGTGACTCTGTATAGGGTTTCTAAGGAGCAGCTGGTGGGTTTGAACTGCCAATCTTGTGGTTTACAACCCAGTGTTGATCTTACAGTGCCACACCAGGAATCTT
The DNA here is from genome assembly GCF_000296735.1 of Chrysochloris asiatica. NCBI lineage: Eukaryota > Metazoa > Chordata > Mammalia > Afrosoricida > Chrysochloridae > Chrysochloris > Chrysochloris asiatica. The sequence goes on from NW_006408681.1 coordinate 3,004,839, forward strand.
AGTATTTAGAAGCCTGTTAACTCTTACATTAGACTAAGTTCTCTATCAGGAAAAGGTAAAATCATTCATTGTCCTCTCTGCCCAGGACCAATCCCTCTGGGTTCCCCCCTGTCCTCAAACAGGTCTATAGCCTGGCCCATCCTTGACTCTGACCCCATATAGGCCTGTGTTGCTCTCCATTATGGGCTCAGAATTTGGAGAAATTAGCTCCTCTGAGCCAGTCAGGTTAATAAAATCTGAAACTCTGCTTCACTTCTCAGAGTGGCCTCGGTTTCTTCGAGGATGGATCAAGAGCTGCAGTGACACTCTCGAATCTAAAACTGCTGTAACACCTTAGACATGATCAGTCATAAGTGGATATTTTGGTTTCCATCTGACACTCATTTCTCAATTTGTTCAGAACACAGGTAAGGAAGCGAGTCATTAGTTACTTTGGTCTGCTCAGAGGCCTCAACACCCCCATGAAAGTGAAATGAAATAAATCAGATTATTAAATAAATCTATGTGGAAGACGGAAATTGGAGGAGTGCAAGGGCACATGTGGTCTTTATTTCCACTAAGGATAAAAACTCTGGAAAGGAGGTGAGCCTACAGCAGGTGGATTTAACTCAGATATGTGGAGAAACTCCTCACTCCATCAGTTACATGAATAGAGGAAGAGATTACCAAAGAACCTTGTGGCATTTTTTCCCCATCAATATGTGTCTGGTGCTGTAGGATAAACACTAGACTGCAATATACAAGGCCTAAGTTCAAATCCACCAGGTACTTCTTAGGGTCACTATGAGTTGGAAGTGATTTGAGGGCACTTAACAACAACAATAATCATCATAATCATCAATAAATCTGGTTGAACCGATTAGTCATTCAGAAAGTAGAGACTGTTTCAGGTAGTAGGTGAGGCATCTGCTGGGACTCCCTCAGAACAAGGGAGTCCTTCACAGACTTCTTTAGTAGCTATGGGAAAGAAGTGAATAGAAACTCTAGTATCACAGAATCTTACATGTATTTCAAAGAAGACTTTTTAAAGAACCTAGACAAAATCAAGAGTTAATTATTATCCTCCCTTTTTATATCTGATTCTTACTTCCTCATCTAGTTGAGATCTGACCTTTAAATCACTAATTTGCTTGTTCTGAAATATTTTCGATATAGCCTAGACTATAAAATTTTGGAAGGCTGGGTTTGAGATGAAAATAGAAAGTTGAATTCAAGGTCAAAATTAGTGATAATTGATAAGGTTTGTTAGATGTTGGGAGAGATAGTAGATGGAAAATGGAGAGTTTTAGAAATCTAGAACTTGTGACAGGTGTTTACAACAGCCACTCTAGGGACTTGCCCATACCATTTGGGGAAACAGGGATGTGCAGCCAAGTGCTGAGTTCAAGAGCTTGGAATCAGAGTGCGGCTCCAAGAATTCTTCCGGGTCTTTCCTGTTGCCCTGGTTTGTGGATCACTTTTATTCTGAGGTTCTTGATTTTTCAATAGATTTTGATTAAGAAAAATGATTAAGAAAATGATTAAGAAAAATTTATTGATTTTTCTTAAGTAGTTGTTTTATATATTTTTTGCTTATCAATAAATGTATTTGAAGTACTTCAGTGTCAGGTGTCATCCTCAACATAGGGGAAAGAGTAGAAAACATGGAGAAGGACTGCTTCATGATGTGGCCAAAGAGGAGGGCAGAGTATCCTGATGATGTGATTGCTGTTGTAAACTGCTGTTGAGTCAGTTCTGACATGTAGCGATCCTGTATAGGGTTTCCAAGGAGCAGCTGGTGGTTCACAGTCCAGTGCTTATCATAAAGCAGTGCTGTACACTTTACAAATACTTATTGCTCCCGGATTAACATTTGTGATTCATTGGACTGAATTAAATTAAACTAACTTGAATTTTCCACATGATGGAAGGATATATAAGACTAATGAATGTCCTCATAGTTCAGATAAAGAAATATTATATTATTTTATTGTTCAGAATAGTAACTATTGCCCAAATTCTTCCATGAGTAAATGGCTTTCTCATTCTAGAAAGAGAGGCAATGGTTTCAAGGAAAAGAGATTTGCTAGACTTCACTAATGAAGACATGAACGTGTCAAAAACACAACTTAGATATTAAAACATATCCGAAGGCTTGAATTTGGAAAATGCCCTCTTTAAGAAAATTCCTCAGCATCTGTGTCCTGTTGAACTAATCATTACTGGACTATGAAAAATGGCCCATGGTTATAAATTCAAGGGTGGCTGCTTATCATGGACAAGGAAGGCCTTCCTAATAGTCAAATCTTCCTTTATGCATTAGGAAAAATTGGCAAAAAGAAAGTTTTTCACTTCTGAAAACTAAGAAGACAAAGTTGGGTTGTTAATGTAGGTCCTCTACCAGTTTGATATGCAAATTAAGTCACTGATTTCATATGCAAAATTATGCAAAGATTCTCCCCTCTCCCTGAAATGTTAAAGTATCCAGAACTACCAAGTGGATTCAACAGGTAAATTAGCATACCATTTTCAGGAAGGAAAGAGCTCTGGTAGCATAATCATTATGAGTTAGGATGTTAATCTAATGGTCAGCAGTTTGAAACTACCAGGGGTTCTATGGAAGAAAAATGAGGCTTTCTGCTCCTGTGAAGATTCACAGCCTCAGAAACCCTATGCAGGCTTGCTATGAGTCAGAACTGACTCCATGGCACATAATTTGTCAAGCAGATGATTCCTCTGTGAGATTAGAAAGAAGTCCCACCATCTCTCTGTCAGTTTGTTACACTGTGGTGACTTGAGTCTTGCTATGATCCTGGAAGGTATGCCACTGGTATTTCAAACACCAGCGATGACCTATTATGGACAGGTGTCAGAGGAACTTCCAGTCTAAGACAGACTAGAAAAAAAGGTCTGGTGATGGACTTCCAAAAATTAATCAATGAAAACCCTGTCGAACACCACAGAATATCATTTTATGTAGTGCTGGAAGCTCAGTCTCCTAGGTAGAAAGATAGCCATGAACTCAAGAATGAGAATAGTCATGAGGAAAGCAGGGAACAGGGCAGCATTTCATTTTGTTGTATGTGAGGTATGTGTTGGAGTCAACTCAATAGTAACTAATAACAACAACCCTTTCCACTGGTGGTTTGTCAAGTCTTAATACCATAGCATACGGTGGGTGAGTACAGTAAGGTTGAGCTTCAGACCCATCTATCCCCTTGCCTGGGAATTCTTACAAAGTGACCATTCAGTATAGGGATGCACCTTTAAATCAGCCCTGTAGACGCCAAACCACACACTGGTTTCTGTAATGAAGTGCCAGGTAGACATTGAGAGCCATAACAGGAGGTGATAACAACTATGGAGTCCTGTTGAGGTTAGACAGGCAGGGCTGTGCACAGTGGTAATTGCTGGGTGTTGGCTCTTGGGTGGTATAAATGGTTTGCACAAACTGCTACTGGTGCTGTCAGATAAGCACTGGACTGGTAACCACAAGGCTGGCAATTCAAACCCACAAGCTGCTCCTCAGAAACCCTATACAGGGTTGCTATGAGTTGGAACCAACTCCATGGCACTTAAAAACAGCAACAACAACGAACCTAAAAGTTTGTTTGAATCTACCCAGAGGCATCATGGAAGGAAAACCTGAAGATCTGCTTCTGTCAATATTGCAACCAAGAAAACCCTACGGATTAGTAACATGTGGGACACCACGAGTCAGAAACAACTGAACAACAATGGGTGTGGATGTATTTTAGTTTTGAGCTCTTAGAATGGTATCATCCTAGATAATGTCTACCTTTTGCAGGTCAATAATCATCTACAATATTTTTGCCAATAACTTCCCCTGGCTTCCCATCCTTACCTGCTCCATTATGTTGACTTCAGATGAAGGCTTAGGAAGGCTGAGAGAGGTGTCAAAGCTCCTTTCTCTGAATTCAAAAGAGGTTTTGCTATATTTTGCTAAGTTACTTCTGTTTTCAAGTTCTGAATATCCTTGCCAATAAAATGAAGAATTTATGCAAATGAATCTTAAAGCCTCTTTCAGCCCTAAAGTCTGAACTAAGCAGAGCCATATTTTTTTGTGATTACTTATGCATATGACAGCTCTCAAATAAATATAAACAGCCTAAAGAAAAAAATTTGTTCATAATAGTTTATTTATTGTGAAATGTAGCAAAGGTTTAATATAAGATTATATATAACATGTGTGTGTGTATATATATATATATAGTCCTGGTGTGGTGCTGTGGGTTAATGCGCCAGACTGCCAAGCTATTTGAACTGCAAGGTCGGTGGTTCAAGCTCACCAGCCGCTCCTCGGAAACCCTATACAGGGTCGTTATGGGTCGGAATCAATATATATATATAAAATAAGGAGCTCTGGTAGCGTAGTGGTTATGAATCGAGCTGCAAACCGCAAGGTCAGCAGGTCGAAACTACCAGCTATTCCATGGGAGAAAGATGAGACTTTCTGCTCCCGTAAAGATTTCCAGCCTTTGGAAACCCTGTACAGGGTCGCTCTGAGTCGGAACCGACTCCACGGTACATAACAACAACAACAATATATATATATATATATCGTACAGGTCTTGAAGTAAACTATCTTTTAGTCTATATATGCAAGTTCTAATTTTGCTTTGACTTATATGAATCCAAACTAAAACAACAACAAAAAGTCCATCATAAATTATTTAACTTCCACTGAACCTTCAAAAGAACCCACAGTGAACATGGTGGTGGTGATGTTGAGCCATCAAATTGATTCATAATTGTTGTTAAGAAGTGATTTTTGAATCAGTTCCAACTCATAGTGACCCTATATAGGGTTTCTTAGGAGTGACTGGTGAGTTTGAATTGCAGACTTTGTGGTTTAAGTGACCTTGTGGTCTTGAGCGTATCCTGTAGTGCCACACCAAGTTTCTGAGGTTGTAAATGTTTATGGTAGCAGAAAGTTTCATCTTTCTCCCATAGACGTTGCAGTTAGCAGCCCAACATACAAGCCACTATACCACCAGGGCTCCTTATAGTGAACATAGCATGTACACATATTTCTTAAGATTTTAGTAGGTAATAATCATTCCAGCCCAAAGAAAGTGATTGGCAAGCCCTCAGTTTATGAGTTGTATATTAGATCGGTTTGAAATAATAAGTACTAGTTTATAAATTGTAGGCTGATTCTATCAAAATGGTTCTTGAAGGAAAATTAAAATCTTTCCATGACAGAATTCAGCAAAACATACATTTTAAAATTTCACAGACACCATAAAAGACTAGTCAAGTGAGTAAGGGTCAATTTTGGCATGAAAAGACTCCCCAAATGACAGGTTCTGATAACAGTATATAAAAATAGATATTTTTCCCTCATTCTAAAAAGTTTAATTTATGGTGCTCTCGGTAAAGTCTTCAAGGCTTAAAAAAATCTTGCCAAATGAGCACATTTTTTGAATAATATACAAAGATGCTGAACTCCAGTTTATGCTCTCTAAACAGAATTCTGGGTGATAAAGATATTCTAAATTTATAAGATGCTACAAATATTTCGCACTGTTTAAAAGCATTTGTATGTATTTTTTTGAAAACTAAAACAATCTAGGTGAATTTACATCAAACCCTGTAAACTATTTATATGAGAATCATATTTTCTAGCCTCAATCCCAAATAAATGTCTACTGTATACGTACCAGGATCTGGAAAATATGTCTTTACACAACTATGTTGGATAAATTATATTCTTTTGGACATTAAAAAATAATAATAAGGAAAAAGAAAAAAAATGAGGACAAAGGTAATTACAAGGAGAATATATTTTAGCTAACAAACTCTTAAATTATTTTTTGTAGTTTCAAACAGCTTTTCCTGGAAAAATGAAAAAAGAATATAGTATATTGTGAGGGTAGCAAAATGGTAATTACATGTGAGGATAAACCAGGTTGTCAAATATTGGGAATCTCACCTCACATGAATCTGTGAGTTTGGGATTGAGACATGGACCACAGAGTGGTTGAAACTTCTGTTCAGAAAGATTGCTGTCTCTTTCTGCATTCTCACCCCATCCTGAAGCTTTTGCTTTTCTGTCTCCCATCTCCAACCTTTATGCTGTCTTCAGTCTTGCACATTATTCTTGGTTTCCTGTTTATTGCATCTAAAGAATCCAAAAGGGGAACAAGAAAATCTGCCTAGATTTCTGACCTTTTCAGATTTGATGACTAATACACTCAAATTATCAAAAATATGTGTTTAACTTATTTCTGTCTTTTAATGTTAAATGAAACCAAACCAAATCCTTTGTGGGCAAGTGAATTCTGACTCATAGCAACCCTATAGGACAGAGTAGAACAGCCCCATAGGGTTTCCAAGACTGTAAGTTTGACTGGAGCAGACAGCCAGGTCTTTTCTTCTGCAGAAATGTTGGTGGAATTGAAGCACTGAGTGTTCAGTTAGCAGTCAAGCCTTTGGCCACTCTGTTACTATGGCTTCTTCTTTTAATGCTACCTGCTTCAAAAGATAAATGTCTTTTTTGTTTTGTGGTCACGCCATCTACAACAGTATGCTGTTGCTATTGTTAAGTGCCATCGAGTCGCTTAGGACTCATAGAGACCCTGTACCGAGTTTCCAAGGTTTGACTGGTGAGCTTGAACTGCCGACCTTGCGGTTCAAACCAACTTTGCTGTCTAGTGTATTAACTCAAAGCATCATACCAGCATTCCTTCCTCAATAATAGACCACTCTCAGTTATCAGTTAATAGTCAGTGTCCAGTTACCAAAATCAGAGAGAAGATTGAGTAGAAATGATAAAGACCCATTTCCCTACCCAATGTCCTTTCATGGAGGAAGCTGAGAAGAAAGACGCCAACTTCTCTTTCCTTCTACCCTCCCATCTTCTGCGGAATTCTCCCTTCAGTAGTAATCAAACTTAAAAAAGCAAGAAAAGATGATTCTGAGTAAATCTGGAGAGAATAGAGAAGATATTCTTACATTCACTTCATGAGCTACCTGTTTACCATACTGTATTTTATTAGAAACCCTGATATTATACTATACTGTACTATACTATACTATACTATAGAAGAAAAAGATTAAACCTCGACTTGTGGTAATGAAGGATTCTATGGACAAAAGATTTAAATGACACAGAGAGCATCAAAAGGAGATGGAAGGAATATGCAGGGTCACTCTACCATTGTTGAGTACAATATAGACAAATGACTCCTATTGTGACTCTATAGGATAAGCATTGTACTGCTAACCACAAACCCACTGTTTGTTCCTCCAAAACCCTATACAGGGTCACTTTGAGTTGGATCAACAACCATGTACACAAATGAATTTTAGAAAAATATATATTTAAGTGTTTTCTATCACTCTGTCTTTGTAAAAAAGAATGACGTTTTATATCTTTAAAATGTTTGGTGTTGTTAGGTCCTGTTGAGTGAGTTCTGAGTCATAGTGCCCCTCTACAGGGTTTCCAAGGAGTGACTGGTGGGCTCGAACTGTCAACCTTGCAGTTCAAACCAATCTTGGGGTCCAGTGACACATCAAGAATCCTTATAGTGTTTGTTGTTGTTAAGTACCGTCAAGTCAGTTCCAACTCAAAGCAACACTATATAGGTTTTCTGAGGAGCACCTGGTAGGTTTGAACATGCGACCTTGTGGTTTGCAGTGCATGCTGACCCTACAGCACCACACCAGCAAACCAAAATTTGTGCAGTGTATAAATTTATTGTTGTTGTTACTGTTAGGTGCCATTGAGTCCATATCAACTCATAGTGACCCTATGTACAACAGCATGGAACAGTGCTGGGGCCTGAGCCAACATCACAATCATTGCTACGCCTGAGCCTATTGGTGCCAACATAGTGCCAATCCATCTTGTTGGGGGACTTCCTCTTTTTCCCAAACCCTCCACTTTACCAAAGAGTGAATGATCCCTCCTGGCAACATTTCCGAACTACAAGAGATAAAGTCTGGCCATCCTTTCTTCCAAGGAGCACTCTTGTTGTACTTCTTCCAACACAGATCAACTTGTTATTTTGTTCATCCATGGAACTTCCAATATTCTC
>NW_006408681.1:3030963-3046881 GCF_000296735.1 Chrysochloris asiatica
TGGTTCCCTAGCGTCGTGGGTATCATGTTTATTTTGCGTGCAGGAAATCCTGGGTTTGAGTCCCAGTGGTTCCTTTAGATCCTGGAGTGGCTCTGTAGGATAAGCACTGGATGATTAACCAAAAGTTTGGTAGTTCAAACCCAACAGACGATCCTTGGAACCCTACACAGGGTTGCTATGACTTGAAACCAACCTGATGGCATTTAACAACAAGACTTAATGCCTTTGGATTATGGTGCTGTAAAGAATATTAAACATACCATAGACTGTCAGAAAAATGAATAAATCTATCTTTTTAGAAATATAGTCAGAGTGCTCCTTTGCAGCAAGGATGTCAAGGGTTTGCCTCACATAGTTAGGTTATATTATCAGGACGGACCCACTCCCTGAAGAAGGACATAATGCTTAGTAAAGAAAAGGGTCAGTGAAAAGAGGAAGTTGCTTAACATGATGAATTGATACAGTGACTACAGCAATGAGCTCAAACATAGCAACTACTGCAAATGGTGCAGGAACGGGCAGCTTTGTGTTCTGTTGTATGTAGATTTGCTATGAGTTGGAACCCAGCTTATTGTACCTGACAACAACAGCAGTACATTAAAAATGACCCTAAGAAGAGTTAATCCTTCAGACATCCCAGGGTGCAGAGATGGGATAAGTCAACAGATGTCAACCCAGAGAACCAACATGGATGCTAGGCTTGATTGGGTTTCCGGAATTAGAGACTTGGAGCATGCTCAAAGTCAGCACAAGTGCCATCCACAAGTAGGAAGAAATAGTGATTGCTGGACCATCAGGAGTTGATTCAGGGACAAGAACAAAATACATTGTCAAGACCTTTGCTATTAACAGAGGTTGAGTTTTCTCACTTAAGATAAGCCTGCACTTATCTCTCTGCCTAGTCGCCAGTATGGTCATGTTTGTGACTGTTGAATGAGAATAATGATAGTGCATGTTTCATATATATACTTGTTGTGATAATTAACTAATGAGTGTTAAATTCTTAGCAAAGTACCTGCAATTCAACAATATCAGCTTGGCATTTATTTTTGTCAGTGTAACTTCTGTTATTATTATTATGGCAATATAAAGGAGAAAATCTTACTATAATGAAGTCTTCCAGTATTTATTTTATAATTTATTCAATTCTTGCATTTATTATCTAGCCTTGAGTGTCAGAGGGAGACTTGGGCAAGTGGCAGAAGTGTTTTTAAATTTTTATTTCCTCAAAGGAGCTCTGGTAGCATAGTGGTTACGAATCAGGCTGTGAACCGCAAGGTCAGTAGTTTGAAACTACCAGCTGCTCCGTGGGAGAAAGAAGAGGCTTTCTGCTCCCTTAAAGATTTACAGCCTCGGAAACCCTGGTCAGGGTCGCTATGGGTCGGAACCGACTCGACGGCACTTAACAACAACAACAACATAGTACCATAAGTGAATTGGGAGTAGAGAAGCAGACAGGATAACAGATGAAGAAATTTCAATGAGTCAGAAAAAGGCAGTCCTCAGAGTTTCGCCAATTTTATACCTGAGGTGACCTGTTTTCCTTTACTTGTTATTGTTTTCCTCCCATTCAATGTTTTCCAAATGGTCTCATTAAAAGAAATGCCAGTTGATATTTTCCCCATAGAAACTGAGTTAAGACACAAATCTGTTTCTTCCTTCATGAACAAGAGAGTCACTATTCAGCTAAGTAGGGTAGCAGAACAATGATATAAATAAGCATATTATCACCAAAATCCAGTGGTTCTAGAAGCCAATTGCCACAACTTGAATAAAAATTTCAGTAATGTTATTTGCAAGGAGCCCTTGTGGCATAGTGCTTAAATGCTCAGCTGCTAGTTGAAAGTTTGACAGTTCAAACCCACTAGTGGTTCTACTAGAGAAAAAAAATCTGGTAATCTGTTCCTGTAAATCTTACAGCCTTGGAAATCCTATGGGCCCTGTTCTGCTGTGTTATATATGGTCACTATGCATCAGAATTAACTATATAGCAAACAAGAACAAGAGCAATGGTAATGGTATTTGCAGGGATAGCCACTGAAGGGATGTTTTTCTGTAGAACCTCAGTCAAAAATGTTTACCCTCATCTACCATATTATATGATACAAAAGTTTCAAACAATATGAAGAGCAGGACTCAGACTCCAACTCTATCCAGATTTTATAATAACAAGCATAAAAAAGCTATGTGTCTGTCCATGGATGAGTCCTAGGTTAAATGTCTGAGTAGTCTTCATTATGAACTCCAGGGTGTGCTTGCTGAAATAGATAATGCTATAGTGAAATTCCAGCACACAGAACTATGCAGAAGACAATGATACACTGTTTGGAAAGAACCTTGAACATTCTGTCACTGACAAATACGCATTCACCCATACACACATGTATATGTGGGTGTATATATATTCATATGCATACAAACTAATTCACTGATGTCCACATCCTTAACAATACAAAAAGGAAAATTCATATGAACTCATTTGCTGTAACATTCAGCAATCCCAAGGAACTATCATCCACTGGAAAAAAAGAAAGCCTCCTCACCAGTGTGGATGACCCATTAAGAATACCTGCAAAATCTATGTCTCTCACTTTCTCCCTTTTCATTAGATTGGGGCTGATAGGCCTGACTTTTGCTGGCAGATGCTACTACAGGCCTATAATTACATTCTTCTAAAGGTTTATTGACTACGCAAAGGCTTTCGATTGTGTGGATCATGACAAGCTATGGACAACATTGAGAAGTATGAGTATTCCAGAACACTTAATTGTATTTCTGAAGAATCTGTACCTCAACCAAGAAGCAGTTGTTCTAACAGAGCATGGGAACACTGAATGTTTTAAACCTTGAGAAAGGTGTGCGACAAGGTTATGTTCTTTCACCATACTTATTCAACCTGTATGCTGAGCAAATAATATGAGAAGTTGGGTTCTATGAAGAAAAACGTGGCATCAGGATTGGAGGAAGACTCATTAACAACCTGCGATATGCAGATGATACAACCTTGATCGCTGAAAGTGAAGAGGACTTGAAACATTTACTGATGAAGATCAAAGAACACAACTTTCGGTATAGGTTGCATCTCAATGTCAGTAATTCAAAAATCCTCACCACTGGACCAATAAACAACATTCTTATCAATGGAGAAAAGATTGACGTTGTCAAGGACTTCATTCTTCTTGAATCAACTGTCAACACTCGTGGAAGCAGCAGTCAAGAGATCAGACGACGTATTGCATTGGGCAAATCTGCTGCACAGGAACTTTTTAAAGTGTTGAAGAGCAGAGATGTCAGCTTAAGGTCTAAGGTGCGCCTGACCCAAGCCATGGTATTTTCAATAACCCCATATGGATGTGAAAGCTGGACAGTGAGTAAGGAAGACCGTAGAATTGATGCCTTTGAGTTGTGGTGTTGGAGGAGAATACTAAAAGTGCCATGGATTGCCAAAAAAACCCAATAGATATATTTTGGAAGAAGTGCAGCCAGAGTGCTCCTTGGAGACCAGGATGGCTAAGCTTCATTTCTCATACTTTGGACATATTGTTAGGAGAGACGAGTCACTGGAGAAGGATGTTATGCTGGGTAAGATGGAGGGTCAGAGAAAAACAGGAAGACCCTCAACGAGATGGATCAGCCAGGTGGCATCCCTGATGGTGTCAAGTGTGACAGCGGTAGTGAGGTTGGCCCAGGTTCGGACATTGTTTCGTTCTGCTGTGCATGGAGTCGCTATGAGTCGGTTCCAATTCAATGGCACCTGACAACAACAACAACAAATTAGGAATAATTTGAAGAACTTACCCTATCTAGAAATACTTCCTGCACAGTCTACCATTCAGATAAAGTAAATAAATGAGGCTAGGAATTTCAATACTTACATCTTCCTGGAAAATCTGCTGGTGGCTTTTGAAGCCTGCACTTATCTCTCTACCTAGTCGCCAGTATAGTCATGTTTGTGTCTCTGCCCCAGGCAAGCAGAAAGCTACTGGCCACGTAACACTCACTATCTATGGAGGAGAGAAATTGTTTGAGTACCAGGAAGTCAAGCAACGATCTCAATTGACAAAGGCTGCCTAGAAGTGTAGCTGGTCCTGGAAAAGAGCATGACTTGCCATCATATATTTCGTTGCTGTTAATGTAGTGAAAGCTAGCTCCTCTTTTGAATCACAAGTATTTCAGACAGCAACAGTTAATAGGAAACCCACATGTCAGTTCATCTGGGTTCTGTGCTAAGGGGTGCATGAAAAAACTCCACTTTTCCATTAGGTGAAAGTGTGTCTGGTCTGAGTGGTGGACAAACATACCTTTCTCTGCTCAGATACCCACATGCCTACTCTGTTTCTCTCATTAATGTGAGCTTACAATTAATGCATAGTGATCTCAAGATGTTTTTATTGGGTCTAGAATGTGTCTGTGCCTCTTTCTCCCTTTCTCCCAGTGCTATTGTCCATTTGAAAAACCCAGAAATAAAGCTGTCAGTTTAAGTGCATTAAATCACGAAATGATGAGAACAAAGCCACTAACTGATCACATATCCCAATAATAAACCTCCAGGGGCTCATTGTTCTGTCAGGGAAGATCTTTCTGAAGGTATGCACCTTTGAAAATACTTTGCACTCTTGAAAGATGCATTAAATTTTATTAACTCTTAAATTAAGTTTATTTTTTCTTTCGTGTGTCTTAATCTATATTTTAATGCAATGGGAGTTGTTATTCATGGACACACCTCAGTTTTATTTGAGTGTAAATGAATGATGCACCTGCTTAAACATTTTCCATTAAGTCTGAACAGTAAAACCATTCAACAGATATTTATGGACATGAGGCTTTGGAATTGGCACTCCCCACACAGCCTGTGATGGATTCTATAGAAATGAACAACATGCTGCTGGTCTTGAAGAGCTTCATGTTCAAGGCCAAGGGCCTGGAAACTAACTGCTGCTCAGAAGAGGGGCTTGGCATCTAGGGCTGCAGAGACAGAGGGTTTGACTGGATTCTGTTGCAACCTCCAGGCCTAAATTACCCCCCAGGACCCCTTTCTGGTGCAGGACTTAGCCCCTCCAGGATGCTTGCATAGAGGAGAGCAGCAGCAAGCTCACCCACCCTCACTTCCTTGTAAACCCTTTCAACCACTCATAGGCCTTTCTTGGATGGGATTGTTAAAAATCTGTCTTAGTCTTCTCCTTTGCACAAAAAGCAGCTGCAGTGGCTTAGGCAGTGGGAATGGGACTATCAGGAGACCTTCTGAAGAACTAGCTGCTTTAGTTTTGAAACTGACATACATGTGTAGCTCTGTGGTCCAGAGCTGAACATGGGGAGGGAATCCAGGTTAATGTACAAACTTGTAGGATAGTAGGTATTTTTTACGATCATCCTAAATGCAAAATAACAGATTATAAAATAATTGGTAAGTGAGGAGTAGTTGTAAACATGAGGAAGTTTCCAAAAGTTCCTGGAAAAATTAAATTAAAAGATAATGAGATTTTTTTCTACGAAGTTTTTTGAAGCCCCTTTGTTACGTAGAAAGAGAGAGGAAACAGAGAGATTTACTTCAAGGAAATGGATCATGCAGTTCTAGGAGTTTGCAAGTCCTAAATCCATAGAACAGGTAACCGGCTGGAGACCTCTGCTGACTCACAGGATTGTTGGGATTGACTAATCTAAAAGCTGCAGGACAGGCAGCACAGCAAGCTGGAGACTTCTGAAGGCTTATAACATGACTATATTACATTATAGAAGGGTATCCAGACCAGTGTCTGCCAAATCACCAAAAATCATAACCTAGTCAAGGTGAAACATAACATTAACCATTGCACCAGCTTAACATCCTTATCTTTTCCATCCTCACCAAGTGACATGTCTAGAAACCTTTTGTTTTGACCCTATCTGTTCTGTTTGGCTCTTTGCTATTTCCCTCTAGCAAGTTCCATTACATGTATGCTAACTGATTACCATTGGATCATGCTACATAGACCATCCACCAGAACTACTTCAGACCCAGCACAGAATGTTGACACACTTTCCTCTGAGAAGGAAAGCCAGAGAGTGACAGCTCAGATAAGAAATGACAAATTTTTGTCCTAAGGCTAATCATACTGCAAATAGCAACAGAGAAAGATTTGAAAGATGTTTCTGAGCAGAATTGCACAGTATTTTTATTAACTTGGTCCATTTGTACACACACTGGTTAAAATTTGAAGATTGTTCTACCCGTTTTTTTCTATTCTATTTTTTTTTTTTTTTCATCTAATATCTAACACTAAGAATTTTTATTTGGGTCTGATGTTATGCATACTTCTCTTGCTGGGAAGAGTCCAACTTAAATCCAAACAATTTCGAGTTTTGTTCTTTCCCCAATCAATTTTCTTCTTCCCTAAGTTTTGTGTAATCATGTTTAATATGCTGTTCACCTAAAGAAACCTTTAAGTGTCAGAGAAATTAATCCTGTTACCCAAACTACAAGAAGAACCTACCAGGTATTGTCCTAAACACTTTGCATGACTTAACTCCAGTACCATGAAGTCAGGTACTTTATATACTGTGTATATTTTATTCTTTGTAAAATACCATAAAATTTAAGTAGTGTTGTTCCCATTTTATAATTGAAAAAATTGAGGACTTTTGCAATTTCTAAATAGGTGAAGATAGTCTTTTATAAGAACCTCTTCTATACTCTCAAATCACTCCACACAGCTAGAAAACATCTATTAAAATCATAGATCTTTAGGTTCTTATAGTCTCAGACTGAACAGAATTTTATATAGACTTTTTTCCCCCAGACACAGGGTTCTGGGTTTAGAATACATTGATTCTGCTAGTAATTTCTTCATTAGTTTATTGAACTCATTGACTGCCTGTTCTTTATCTAGGAATTCACTAAACAGTACATATGCTCTGCCAGTAGCATCACCCTTTTAGCCTTGGTTTCAACATGTTTAGTGACAAAAAAGTTCACTTCTTCCTGAAGCAGTCAATTCTGTGGTGTATTTAGGTTGTGAGATTTCTTTTATTGAGCCAAAATCTATTTCCCTCCAACTTCCAGATCCTAGTCATAATTTACGTCAGGAGATCATCTAAAATAAGTTTAATCTTTTTTTTTTTTTTTTCTCCCCATGATAGTCCTTCAATTATTTGTAGAGCTGTTGGTAAATTTCTTCTCTTCTCCTCTCCCCTAAGTTTTCTTTTTCCTGACTATGCACAGCACTTTATGTGCCCCAGGTTCAGATCACCTCAATATCTCAGGGTCTCTGCTCAAGTTCCTTACATTGAACACAGTTTACTTTCTCTTCCTGAGCCTTTAAATGTGGTGTTGTGTGCACATTTCCTAGCCTGATCCAATCTTTGAAGCACAGAAGGAAGTCATGCACTGCTTCCCTGCTGTAGTAAGGCACATGCTACTTGCAATTATGTATGTGTTTCTGGTGTCTTCATCCCCTGCTCAGCTGCAAGCTGCAAGAGGACAAAGACCATGACTCCGTTTTCTTTGTTAACAGCATCTCCAGCACAGCACCTGATGTGAGTGAGTGAGTGTGCAGTAAATGATAGTAGAATGCTATGAGTTGGAACCAACTTGGTGGCACTTAACAACAGAAGGAATGAATGACTAACAGAATGAAGAAGTACACTGATATTAAAATACAAACTAAGAACATGTTCATTTTTATAAATGATACAGAACTGGTAGTAACCTTAGAGGGTAACTAACCCAATTGGCTAATTTGTTTTAGAGGACAAAACCATGACTAGAGAACTGAATGATTTTTTCTTATGATCACAGAGTAGAGATGACACTAGAACTCAGGAACCCTGACATCCACTACAGAGCTGGTGACTGAAAGGTAAACCCAGATAATTGAGGGCTGTGGTGGTCAGGGTGGATATTGAGCAGCCATTTCTCAACTTCTAAAAGCTGAGAGACATGGACTCTTCCGAGATCCTGGGCAAATTATAGGGAAGTAGCAATTGAAACACAAACCTTTCCTCTACCCTGGAGTTACCTCAGTCAGACACAGTTGTATTATTCCAAACGGCATCAGGCCTCAGCATGTGCCCATGGCTAAATATTCAAGGCTTTTCCAGGACCTATATCAAGTTCAAATATTGATTCAGCGTCTCTCCTCTAAGATCTCTGAAGCTGCACTGGGAAAGGGCTGACAAATAAGAAACAGTCAAAGATATACCCAGAGAATTATTTCAGGGAAATAAAATGAAGTGTTGGCAGTGCAAAGAAATAAATTCTGGTTTTGTTCTGTTCAAGCTCACTGAGAGTAAGGAAGGAAGCTGAGGCCATTGTCATTCTTAGAAAACAAAGCAAAACTATATGTCAGTTTTTGTTTGTTGCTGTACGTGTTGTCCGTAGACATGTTTGACCTGACCACACGGTGCTCATGCTGTAAACAACACTGATTTAAGTCACCTCTCTGAGACTGTGAGGGAAATTCTGCAGTAGTGTTTTATTACTTGGAAGTATGTGTAAGTATAAACCCCTAGTTGGATGGTAATGGACAAGTCTACTTTGTTGCCCTATTTCCTTGTACTAGAGATTTGCCAATAATAATATGGAAAATACCATTGTTAAAGTGGAGCTATACATTTCAGTTTGTACTTGACTACTAACGTAAAGAACATTGGATCTGTAGGAAAAGCACTCTACTATGAACCACAATGTTGGCAATTTTAGACTACCAGCTGCACTGACCAGAAAGATGAAGTTTTCTGTGCCTGCAAAGATTATAGCCACAGAATTCCTATACAGCATCAGTATGAGTCGGAACCCACTCAATGGCACTGAACAATAACAACTAACCCAAAGATAGGCACTTTGAATCTACCCAGCAGCAACACAGAAAAAAGCCCTGGAAATGTATGTCTTTAATGATTACAGTCAAGAGAACCTAATGGAACAGTTTCACTCTGTAACACGTGAGATTGCCATGAATTAGAATAGATTCAACAGCAATGGATTCTTGGTGTTTGTACATCATTTCGGAGTCCTGGTGTGTTAGTGTGGGGTAATGCACTGGATCGAAAGGTCAATTGAACTGTAAAGTTGGCAGTTCAAATTCACCAGCTGCCCCTCAGAAACACTATACAGGGTTATTGTGAGTCAGAACTCAGTGGATGGCACTTAACGACATACATCATTTCATTCACTTCTCACACTAAGGATTACCCCCATTTTGTAGGTAAAGAAATGGAGGTTAAAGATATTAATTTAAAAATCAGATCTGTCTAAAGCAAAAGCCAATATTGTGAACCCTCTGCTCAGTCCTTCCACAACAAGTTTTAGAAAAGAATGTTACACTAGCTTTGGTCCTCTTTTTGTTTCAGTTAAAATCTTCCTTGTCATGGTCACCACACATTGCTGTCTTTCTTCCTTAAATATTTTCACCCCCAATTTTACCTTATTTCTACTCACCCTTTAGGTTTCTGTGCAAATGCCCCCTCTTTCAAGAAGTCTTTTCTGATGCTTCCCTCCCAATTGAGTATGTAATAGCAATTTCTCTGCATCTCTATTATTACCGTAATTATTCTGTTTACTTGAAATCTCTTTGTTTCCCCCAAGGCTGTTTCTTATTGATTCTGTATCCCCAGCACATCATAGTGTGAGTATACACTCATTACAAGTTTAGTTTATTAAATGAAAAACAGGTTAGTAATTAATAGGACCAAGGAGCTCTGGTAGCGTAGTGGTTATGAATCGGGCTGCAAACCTCAAGGTCAGCAATTTGAAATTACCAGCTCTTCCACGGGAGAAAGATGAGACTTTCTGCTCCCATAAAGACTTACAGCCTCAGAAACCCTGTACAGGGTCGCTATGAGTTGGAACTGACTCCACGGCATATAACCAAGCAATTAATAGGTCCACATTTTCAAATCATGCAGTGTGGTGGGGGTGATTGATTCCTCTAAGGCTGAAGGTTTTACTTTCAACAGTATCCTCAAGAAATGCACCAAGCATAAGTGGTGGTGGTGGTGATTATGTGCCTCCGAGTCGATCCCGACTCATAGCGACCCTATATAGCGTTTCTGAGGCTGTAAATTTTTATGGGAGCAGAGAGCCTCATCTTTCTCCTGAGAGCAGTTGGTTCATTTGAACTGCTGGCTTTGCAGTTAGCTGCCCATTTGTAGTCCACTACACTACCAGGGCTCCTTAAGCATAAGTAAAGTAGTCAATAAATGTAAATTTAAAGGATCCAGATAAACCCTACTGCATATTAAAAAAAAAAAAAAAAAGGTTAATCTAAACAAAACACAAAGCTCAAGAGAATAAGAAATATTATTTCAAGTGGAAAAGTACTGAAAGAAGATTTGGAACTCTGGAATGAAAGAAATCTGGGTTTAAACCATACCTCTGTCACTGTCTGGCATTTGTTATAGTTAGGTTTCTTCTCTAAAACTCAGTTTCTTTGTCTGAAAAATGGGATAATAGTAATACCAACTTTAAAGGACAGTTGTGAGGATAACTTCTGAGTATTCCAGTGGGCTTTCAAAAGTTTTTGAAAAAAAAAAAAAAAGAATAAAAAAATAATGGATTTTTCCCAAGAATTTTGTGAAGCCTCCTTGTATTTATAAAGCTGTTAACATACAAGTGTTGGTGGTTGGCATAATAAATTGTAGCTATTATCATATGAAGTCCTTGATTGGCAGAAACAGTTAAGTAGTGGGCTACTGATTGAAAGTTTGATGATTTTAATCCAGCCAGAGGCATCTCAGAAGAAAGGCCATGTAATCTGTTTATGAAAGATCACAGCCATTGAAAATCATATGGAGCACAGGTCTACTGTGAAACAACTGGGATAATATGAGTTGAAACTGACTCGGTGGCTACTTGTTATTATGAGATAACTAAATAGTCCTCTTATGTTCAAAGGTGTATGAAGGTCTTGGAATGCATATTTCTTGAAATTGCTTTCCCATTGAAATATGTTTAGAGTTTTGTGAATCTGATGAATGTAAAAACATATATTTTTTTTTTCAGGTTAAAATTTATACTTATGTGAAGTTCTTCCACAGGCCACAGGAAGCAGAATCAATCACTCACTTAAACATAATGTGTTTTATAATTTATACTTTATGTAATTTATAGTATAGATTTTTCCCCTATAATGTGAACTTCTTTAGAATAGAAATGTTCTTGAATTCACCTTTTATTGTGCTTTGTGTATAGCATAATAGCTAGTATAAAGTATGTACTTTTATTTTTAGCATTATTATAATTGTTCTTAAATTTATTATTTTTTTTTTCAAAAATACAAAGCAATAACGGCAGTCTGACTGATTACTACAAGAAGTAACAAGTTACTTGCCCAGGAGACATCAAGGCATGTGGTTGGGTCCCCTTAGGGCAAACCCCCTTTCAAGACTAAGACTCAATGGGAATACACAAGCAGACATGCACTCTGATTCGTGACCACATTTGTCTCCGATAAGGGGAAGTGAAGGAAAAACAGCAATGAAGCTGTGAGCTAAGCTCTACAACATTCAATAGACTCCTGTGAACCTGGTTGGAGACCTGGTTGGCCAGCAGTGTGGCAAGACCTAGGGACTCCTGGGCCCAGAGTCAGTGACATAGCCACAGAGGATTAGAGTGGAGAGTGAAGTGTCCAGCTGATAAGAAGAGAGGGCATATGCATAAGAACACCCACACTTGCAGATAATAGCCACTTGACCTGGCTTCAATGACTGGATGATCAGAGCTCAACCAGAAAAAGAAAGAAGAGGGAAAAAAAAGTAATTTGATTAACGTGACCTACACCTATGGATGCAGTAGCTCAAAAGAGGGAACAAATCTTTACATCAAGTATCATTCCCATCCCTGCCATACACAGAATAGACAGGGATGGGCAACTTGGACATTGGCTACCCAAAATGGGGGTGCTACAAAGGCAAGATGTGACTGGCTTATAAGTTTTCAAGAAGGAGCCTAGATCCAGAGGGCATGGAAGAAGGTAGAATCTCCACTGAGTAATATCCAATCTGTCTTGGCAGGGCTAATGAAAGGAGAGAGGGATAGGTCCCTTGTGGTTAAAAAAAAGAAAGAAAGAAAGAAAACACATTTTTTTTCTTTTTAAAATATTATTACAATGTCTTTCTTTCCTAAGAGAACCATAGAGAGAGAGTTGACACAGGAAATAAAACTGTCAAATGTTGGCACTTATTTGAATTTATTATCTGCAGATAATACTTGTTGTTAAGTGCCATCAAGTTGATTTTGACCCAAAGAGACCCTGTACAGGATTTCTGAGGAGCAAACTCTCAGGTTTGAACCACCGACCTTGTGGCTCACAGTCTAGTAAAAATCCTACATCATACTCCCAGAGTCCTCTGAAAAATAGTATATTTTTTAGTCAACAAATGTTTGATTGTTTAGACAACAATCCCTCCTACATTTATCAATGCTTAGACTATTCTATGTCTGAGCCACAACATGACCGGGGGAAATCCCATGGGTGGTGTCTTTACCACCACAATGCCTACCACAGTGCCTGGGTCATAACTAATGTTCAGAAAGTGCTGATCCTTAATGCTTTCTAGCAATATGTATGGATAAAAAAGAAATATAGTAAAGAACCCAGAAGAGGCTTTGTGTCTCAGTTATAGTAGGTGGACTACTGACCTTCCGTTTATATCAGAGTCTCAGACTTCAGAATACTCAACGGTAACCTAAAGAATTTATTAAGATTTGATTGGAAATGATGGTGAGGATTAAGGACATACAATTCCAGGTGTTGAATGAAACTCTAATCTAGTAGTAGATTATGTGTGCTATTCCATGGTAACCCCAAATTGTTGCAGAGCCCAGATGTGAGTCCAGCAGGCCTCATGATGGTTCATCTAGGGAGGCTATCTCATACATCCAGGGAGGGGAGAAGAATCAGGGTAACTTTACATGGTTTGGGCTCTAATCATTGATGTGGTCTTTGGGAAAGGAATTGACTAGAGCAAGGGAGGACTCTTGTCTTGGAGGGAGTGAGGTTCCAAACAGATTAAGATGATGGGGTCCAGAAATCAGGACCAGTACTTGTAGAAGACACTAATAAACTGCATAACTCAAGATTCTCTCTAGTATAAGTCAGTCTTGTCTCTTGCATTTTACCTCTCATGCTACAGTACAATGATTGGTCTACATTTCTGTCTCCTTGACTAAATTAGGAGTACTGGGGCATGGACCATGTTTTCTGCTTTTTTATTTTTTGCCTTCATGTCTCTAGAACTTAACTCAGAGCCTGGCACAAGATAGTTGTTCAGTAAATGTTTACCAATTGAGAGCATACATAGATAAATTTCTCATCCCCTGCTCCATCTTAGAAGAGAGGTGTTTGAATTCTTCTGTTCTGAAACCAGGGATCTCCTGAGGGCTAAAATAGGTCTGAACCATATGTGGGAATTAAATCGACCCATGTGTGGGAAAAGGCAAATCAAAGAATCTGGGAACAGGACCAGAAGAGAAAAAAAAAAAAAAAACATTCAGCAATTAGTCATTGACACCATGGAGTTGAAGACTAAGGTTGTCACTTTGAGAACTAAGATGCTGTGCCTGATCCAAGCCTTGGTATTTTCAGTCACCTCATATCCACGTGAAAGCTGAACAATGAATAAGGACAACTAAAAAAAAAAAGGATGTATTTAAATTATGGTGTTGTTGAAGAATATCGAATACTATACACTGCCAGAAGAACAAACACATCTGTCTTGGAAAAGCACAGCCAGGCTGTTCCTTAGAAACAAGGATGGTAAGATTTCCTCTCTCATACTTTGGATGTGTTATAAGGAGAGAATGGTCCCTGGAGAAGGGCATTATGCTTGGTAGAGTAAGGGGTCAGTAAAGCAGGGGAAGACCCCCTGCAATCTAGACTGACACAGTGACAGTAACAATGGACTCAAACATAATAATGTAAGGATGACACAGGACCAGGCAATGCTTCGTTCTCTTTTGTGCATTGGGTCACTATGAATTGGAGCTGAGTCAATGATACCTAATAATAACAAACATGGACAGGTTAAATCTAGCACTCTAGCCTGTTTTTAGCTATTAGGATAGTTTATCAAAAGTAGGAGGAAGTTAGAAAGAGTTAAGAAAAAGATTACTTTTATGGTGTATTTTTGCAGCCACTTTACTTATATTTAAAATATTTACTCTTTTACACATATGCATAAAATAGGTTACCTATTATTCCTTTTGGGATGAAGAAAATGAATAATTTGATTAATATCATATGGTTACTCCAGAGCAGTCTAGAGCCTGACACATTTGCTTGTGAAAACTTACCTTGATTTCAGACCCTAAGGAAAGAAGAATATTGTAAATGTATTTGATGCTTAGGGAGAAAGATTCTGGACTCATGTTTCATTTCAGTATCCCTAACATAAAGAACAGGAATTTTAAGACATGCCAAGCTCTTAGGACAGAGATCATCCACTCTTAATTTGTTTCTCATTGATAATTCTCATTATTTCCAAAAGTGTAAGTGTGGATTTATTACACCACATAATATAAGTATTGTTGTTAAGTACCATTGACTCAGTTCTGACTCATACAGACCATGTGTAGGGTCTCCGAGGAGTGACCGTTGGGTTTGAAGCACCTTGCAGTTAACAGTCCAGTGTTTTTCCTACATCACCACACCAGGACTTCAATCTAAGTATTGTTGTTTTTGTTAAGTGCCTTTGAGTTGATTCTGACTCATAGTGACCCTATATAGGGTTTCCAAGGAGTGGCTGGTGAGTTTGAACCACTGATCTTGTGGTTCAAATTGACCTTGTGGTCCAGTAATTTATCCCGCAGTACCACACAAAGACTTGTTGTTGTTAAGTGCTGTCAAGTCGATTCCGACCCATAGTGACCCTGTATAGGGTTTCCAAGGAGCAGCTGGTGAGCTTGAACCACTGAACTTGCAGTTCAAATGACGTTGCAGTCTGATGCATTAGCTCACAGCACCACACCAAGACACAATCAAAATGGAATTTGTGAAGTTACTAATTGTCATTTTGGTGTCGCACACATTGGGTGGCACTTGGCATTAAGGACACAAGAATAGCAAAAATACCTTTACTGAGTATCTAGAACTGTGGTAGTATTTCACATGCATTCTCTCATTCTCTGTAGAAAGGAGATCATCCCCAACTGACCAAATACTAACTGGCTTAGTTCTTACCTCTTACATCTTTAAAGGTCTGACCTTGAATGCGTCTCCATGACTTTAGCAGTTATAATCTCTTTATTAAAGCATACATGTCTCAGGGGTTAATAATACATCAAAGGGTCAAATATACGAACATATAATTAAATCCAATGATTGATATAAGTGCTTTAATAGAATTTACAAAGCACTGTAGATTCTGTAGGCAAAGAAGGCAACAGCATGGGGGTGGTGTTCGAACTGGGTCTTAAATGAGAGTATTTCTTTTTTTTTTTAATTTTTATTGTGACCTGAGTGATAGTTTACATGGGAGAACATCGATTTTACACCATTGTTTCATTGCCATGATTACAAGAGAGTAGTTTTTAAAGAAACTGTTTTGTCTTTTGTTGTTGAGGTCCTGTGTCAGGGTCCCGCCTCGACAAGGAAGTGTGGGTGTCACGAAGAAGGGAGATCTGGTGGCGAAAGTGATAGAGAAAGAGAGAGATGAAATATATACAAAAAAGACAGACACACAGATATGATGCAAGCTGGCAGGTAGACAGATCTGCAAACATTTTGCCTAGCATTGCACAGCATTGCATGCAGAACTCACTTTACCTCAGCCTTTTATTCTCTTTTTTAGGGAGGGATTTGTTACAAAGGAAGGATGTAATTCACTCAAGGAGAATGTCACAAAGGGAGGATGTGATTAAGACAGGATATGGAACTGAAATGTGATTAATCATTCAAAACAGGACATAATGATTCACAGGAACAACTTTTAAGATATTTTCAT
>NW_006408681.1:3047156-3049512 GCF_000296735.1 Chrysochloris asiatica
AGAGCATCTGGGTTAAACTGATTATATTCAGAGGTGGTTTAATGGGGCTGCCACTGATCAACCCAGGGTCTGCGTATGCTGTCCCCAGCATTTTGTATTAAGCAGCTTTACATTTAAAAAAAAAAAATGGAGAAATATGATCAATGTATGTAGTTTCCAATACCTCCAATGCCTGTCACCTCCCATGCCTCCTTGGACCTTGTCTTCTATTCTTTCTGCTTTTCTATTGTTGGCTGCTACGCCTGGGTTCATTTTCATGGCTTAACTGATGGTCCATCTGTTCGCAATGAAAAGTACAAATATTAAGATGCAAACCTTGAATATAGAGCTGTCACATAGATACGGCAGAGCTGTCAAACATCTTCTCTTCTGAAGGCTAGTGTACATTTTTAGCTCCATGTTCGTGGGACTATGTTACTCATTCAGAACTATGGTATCAACAGGAATATTTCAGGAGACATTCCTGCTGGCACTGGAGGAGTTTTTGTTTAGATTTAAGTACATAAAAGTGGGCATTCATTCCACTTAGGTGAAGAGCATTCAGTATCACAATAAGGAATTTATAATTGACTTTTCAGACAGCACCATTTTCACAAGTGTTACTCGTCTCCTTTTTTGTTTGTTTGTTTGTTTGTTATATTTTTACTAATCTCTCTTCTTTCTTTTTAATTTCTTCCCTCGGGTTGTTTTTTACAAGCTAGGTTTTAGTTGTCTGTGTGTGGGTCTCCATGAAGACAATTCATGGTGTTTGGGTTAAAATTTTGATACCATACAGCCTAATTTATAGTTCTACTGTTTGCAGATTATGTTATTATTGTTGTTGTTAAGTGCCGAAGAGTCAGATCCGACTCACAGCAACCCTATATAGGGTTTCAAAGGAGCAGCTGGTGGGTTTGAACTGCCAACCTTACAGTTAACAGTCCAGAGCTTATTCTAAATATGATGTTGTTGTTGTTGTTAAGTGCTGTCAAGTCAGTTCTGACTGATAGCAATCCTGCATCAGGTTTCCAGGAACCAGCTAATGTAGGAGCACTTTAATACAGATTTCTGCATCTGTAAAATGGGGTCATTATGGTATGAAAATCAAATGAAACAATGTTTGTAAAGGTTTTAGTATAGCTCTTGGTACATAGACAGATGCCCAGAAAATGTTTATGTGATGTTTCCTAGTACAGTTCTTGGCTCCTAGAAAAAAATTCAAGTATGTTTCTTAAATGATGCAAGGGGACACAAATCATAGGGAGAATTAATGACTAATTTAAGACCACAGTTGATGGCAGAACTCAAGTATAGTCTACCTCTCTAAAACAAATAGGCTCCCTCTTGAAAGCTTGCAAGACAGTCACTTCTTGCCTTTATAGCAACCCCCACCTCTACCCGCCACCATTTGGGGTCTGGGTAGTTTTCCAGGGTATTCCAGTCAGTTATAGGCTAAAGACAGGCTTACATATTTTCTGTTGTGATGTTTCTGGCTATCCTCCCCCTCCATCCCCCCCCCAGTGTCTATTTCACAATGGTAGGCAAGGGAGACCAAGATTCAAAAGATAGCCAAGCATCCTAACATTATTCCCCTCTTTTCCCCTTTTAAGCCATGCCTCAATCCCTGTATCCTGAAGCCCTGTTATTTCAAGGTTGTGCATACATCGTCATAAACCTCTGTCCCATCTAGCCCATGTGAGCCTGCCCAACAGTTCTACAGTCCACCTTGTTTTTCTTTTTCCCCTCCTCCTTCTTATGTATTGTCAGCCTCCCCCTCCCACCAGCTCAAAGGCTCTCCTGTGTGTATTCCCTACCCTATGTTCATTCTTCCCCTCCCTCCCTCCCCAACTCTCATCCCATACATATGGGTGATCAGCATATATATATCATTTTCCCCCCACTTTTGGGTGGGTTCTTTTTCTTAGTCTTTTATAATAATGTTCTTATGCAGTATTTCTCCTTTTGTAACTGACTAATTTCACTCAGCATAATGTCCTCAAGGTTCATCCATGTTATGCGATGGCTTGCGGCTTCCTTTTTATTCTTCAAGGCAGCGTAGTATTCCATTCTGTGCATATACCACAGTTTGTTTATCCATTCTTCAGTTGATGGCCATTTTGGTTGTTTACATTTTTTTGCTATTGTAAATAGTACTTCTATGAACATTGGTGTGCATAAATCTACTTGCATTATGGCTCATATTTCTTGTGGGTAAATACCAAGTAGGGGAATTGCCGAGTCATAAGGTATTTCTATTTCCAACCTTCTGAGGGAGTGCCATATTGCTTTCCAGAGTGGTTGCACCATTTTGCAGTCCAACCAACAATGTAGGAGGGTCCCAGTCTTTCTGCATACTCGCCAGCATTTGTTCTCCTCT
>NW_006408681.1:3058164-3066870 GCF_000296735.1 Chrysochloris asiatica
GAGGGAGTACCATCTCCAGATTTCTAACTCACAGTATTTCCTTATTATTGTGATTTTTTTCACTTGTGAGTATGGGAAACTGATATCCTGGATCTTATGGATAGATCTGGAGCTCTGGAGTTGTTCTATGAGCACTTTCTTAGTGGGATCCCCGTCTCTTCACAACAGAGCATTCCCTACCAGGTTTTTGCTACTATTGCCCAAACCAGAAGTCTCAACAACAACTCTTTAGTTTCAATGTAATCACAGATAATTAGATGGTAGTGAGGACAGCATAGCTAATCCTTTGATTCGGTTATGTGTCTTGCTGACTGAAAAATGGGCCTCCCTAACTCTAAGTCAATGTCCAGAATGTTAATCGTTATTGCCCAAGAAAGAAATAAAGAAGCTTCCAGGAAATCTGAGGAAGAACATACATTTTCCATCTTCCATGGCATAAAGATAAAATGATATTGCAGTGAGAACATCTTCTGATTTGAAGGAAATGTGCAGAATTTTTTTGTCTGAATCAAATGGTTGCAGCCAAATGTCAGGAAGCTGTTGTCTCTGACTGAACTTATACAGAGTCACTTTCACATATTTTGATCATTTGACATTTCAATAATCTTCACATTTCAATGGTATATATGAGATTAAGTACAAAAATATTGCTACTGGGGTTCCAGTTCATACATGCAAAGGTTTCATCCAAACAAAATGTATTTACATATGTCTCCATGATCAGTGGATGTCTGCAGACAAGTTTTCTCAGTCATGCACTTGTCTTAATTTCCTTAGGATTGCCTCAAAAAAAAAAAAGCATCCGTCAAAACAGTGAGATACTACTATGTGGATCCCATAAGTGAAGAATCAATTGTAATCATGCTCAAAGATGTCTAAGAAATTTCAAGGAAACCCAAAAGCACCATATTGTTGTTGTTAAATGCCATGGAGTTGATTCGACTCAATCCACTTCACTTATCATTCCTTATTAGGACAGGTATATTGATACCTCTTGTATTGAATTCAGCTCATGCATTTATGTCAGATGTTGGAAGATACTGGAGAGCAGGCTGGAGTCAGAGGTAACAGCAGTGGAGACAGCATGCTCTGCAGAAAGCATGGTAGCCCATGCCCAATAGCAGAGTCGTATTACACCTCAAAGGAAACTAGACCCATAAGAGAGTTGCAAACCACAGAATATGAGAGAAAGTATGAAGGACATTAAAGTGAAGCATTTGTGAGAACAGGCAAAGCAAGAATGAATACAAGGTGGAAAGCAACATATCATAAGGACTTCCTGAGAGGGAAATACCTCAGAGGAATGATAATGTTTATACTATAATTCTGATAGCTCTCTACATTGTACACAGATGCACACAGGCATGCAAACATACACACATACACTAGCAAAGCAGAGCATAAGAAGACAAAGGACAGATAAAGTAGAAAGGAGAAATTAACAAGTTAAGATGACGGTTCTGACTCTGGTCGAGCTACTGTTATATACAGAAATATTTCACCCTTTTCTAAAGAATTTCAAAATCTCTGTCCTCCAAATTTTGTCTTGACTCTTATTTTCCTTTTGTGTGTTACTGTTTACTATACCAGCCTATATTTGTGCATTCAGTTTATACTTTATTGAGCTGGAGTCTTTTAAATTTCCAGAACACACTCTCCATTGCCCTACCTTAGTACCATTATGCATCCAGTCCATTTGATCTGAATATTCAGGTTTCTCTCTTCTTCACAGAACTTCGCTTCTACCAATTCATTAAGACTTGACATAAACTAACATAATTGCTTAATTTTTTTCATTATTTAATCAATATTTGTTGAGTGCTTTTGATCATGTCATGGATGATACCTTCTATTCCTGTTACTCTTCTATTTATCACAGTTGTCCTACCTGAGAGTGGCAGTTTCAGCTTCGTAAATCCAGACTGCTTTGTTTATGTTGGTTTTCATAGATTTTTTTAGACAAATGATTCTCTGGCTAGAGCCTATTTCTGTGAGAATGCTTTGCTAGTTAAAACTAAACCCACCAAGTATGTTTGCAATTAGCTGAAATGTTCAGCTGCTTGGTCATTTTTGTTAAGATCTTATGTACCATGTGGGATTAAGGTGTTTTTTGTTGTTGTGCACTGTTGAGTGAATTCAGACTCACAGTAATACTGTATGAGACAGTAGAAATGCCCCATAGGGTTTACTAGGCTGTAATCTTTATGGGAGCATTCTGTTGTGGTGCTGCAAGATATTACACTAGACCACAAGTTCGATTTGAATGGCAAAATTGGTTGTTCAAACTCACCAGCTGCTCCTCAGAAACGCTGTACAGGGTCATTATGAGTTGAACCAACTCAACAGCACTAAACAACAACAATCTTTATGGGAGTAGATTGCAGTCTTTCCTCCCCTGAAGTGGCCATTGGGTTCCATCTACTGACCTTTTACTTAGCCATCAAGTGCGTCTAACTCATAATGACCCTGTATAAGGTTTCCAAGAAGCAGTTAGTGAGTTTCAACTGGTAACGTTGCAGTTCAAACCACCTTACAGTCCAGTGTTTATCCTATGGTACCACACCAGGACTTTGATTCCATAATCCCACTGCCACTTCTCTAGGAAAGCCTCCTCTCTCCCCAGGTTTACTGTAACAGTCTCTTGGTGGTCTTGCTCTGTTCAGTTCTACTTTTCTGCATGCATTATCCAACCTTCTAAAACACAGGTTTGCTTGTGCCTGCACCTGCTGAAAGAATTCTATGATTTCTCTTAGTGCTAAGGATAAAGTTGATAAAATGATTCAGAAAGCCTTACAGGATCTTCTCACAACTTGAGTCTTCAAGCTCTTCTGCTTATCATTTTCTAGCCACACAGTCAACTCCTGCTGTCCCTTCAGTCTGAATTAATATCTGTGCCATCCCGTCCCAATCACTATGCATTGCATTCCCTCAGTTAACTCTTAATTATTCTTTACGTCTCTGGCCTAGATTTATGTGACCATCTCTTGCCTCTGTCTGGGTATTTGTTCTTCAAGCTTTCTATAGTTTCCCTATTGCATATATATGAATGTTGTTGCTGTTGTTAGGTGCCATGAAGTCATACAGCAGAATGAAACACAATAAAACACTGCCCAGTCATGCACTAGCACCAATCATTGCTATATTTGAGCCCATTGTTGCATCTAATTGAGTGTCTTTCTCTATTTTGTTGACCCTCTACTTTACCAAGCATAATGTTCATCTTCAGGCACTGGCTTCTCCTGATAGAAGTCACAATCTTGCTTCTCAGGGGCATTCTGGCTGTATTTCTTCTGAGACAGATTTGTTTATTCTTCTGGCATTCCATGGCATATTTAATATTCTTCACCAATATCTTAATTCAAAGTCATCATTTTTCCCCTCAGTCTTCCTTATTCATTGTTCAGCTTTCACATACATATGAGATGATTGAAAATACCATAGATTTATTCAGGAGCACCTTAGTCCTCAAGGTGTTGTTTTTGCTTTTTAACACTTTAAGGAGTTTTTTTTTTTTTTTTTTGCAGCAGATTTGCTGAATGTAATACACCATTTGATTTATTGAATGCTGATTCTATGGCCATTGATTGTGAAACCCTTGAGAACTTTAATATTTTCTCCATTTGTCATGATGTTGTTTATTGGTCCATTGAGGATTTTTGTTTTCCTTATGTTGAGTTATAATCAATATTGAAGTCTGTGCTTCAAGTCTTCTTCACTTTCAGCATGCAAGACTGTGTCATCTGCACACATTCTGTTGGATCACCTTTCTTTGGAAAGATGATAAATAAGGAGATCTCTCAGTCTATTGGGCAGGTAGCTATATAGATGTATCATATTATTATTATTATTTTTAATTTACTCTTTATTTTTATCTAAATCCCATCAAACTGAAGGATTGATAATGACAGGGATCATGTCTGTCTTGTTTACCATTAATACAAGGGCCCAAAATAAGGTAGCACTCAATGGATAATGGTTAAATTAAGTTTATTGGCATTTCAGTTTAAGAACCCTTAAATGACACTTATCTAATGAAAAACAAAATCTTGGATAAGAGTAGAACTTTCTCATTTGAATCATTAGAAACTGGAATGATCTTACTGGAGTACTTGAACTTTTTTTTAATGAATTAAGAGGAAGAGAGAATATCTACAAAAATGAATAGCTCACCTGTTTTCCTAGAAATCACAATCATACCTGAGCTACCCTGCAAAAACTGTATACTTCAAGTGACAAACCTTGATAAAATAATTGTAAATCTGTCATTTGTTGAATGTCTTTGATATGACAGATATTCTAATATACAATCTCTTTACTATCAGAAGGCATTATTATCATTCTTCCTTTATATGAAGAAGTTGAACTCAGAGGTAAATAACCTGTCCAAAGATTCCAGTGTTGACAAGCCACAGAGCTAGAATTCAAACAGGACTGTTTCTTTTTCCAGAACCTTGCTTTATCACCTTGTCTTTCTAAGGGCTTCCTCCTACATGCAGGCTGGAAATGGGTGGACACTGGGAAAATCTCATTAACTAGACTCACAGAACAGTGAGATTCTCTTCACTGTTGAAGAGAAAAGTCTAATAATCTATATCACACTTATTTAAAAATAAATCAGCATTTTATATTTGTGATCCCACATTTTGGTGTTGATAAGGAACCAAATAACTCTTTTGAAAAGTTTTAAAGGCAAATGAAAGTCTTTTTACTTCAAAATCTGTATTCACTAACACCCACTTAGCAACCAGCTATGAAACTCAATGAAGGGCTCTTTAGGACTGTAAGCAGTGCTGCTGCAAACAGCTGTTCATTACTAGTTATAGCTCCAAACCATCATCAAATGTCTGTGATATATTAAAATAAATCCTTGTCTCTCTGACCCAGAAATTACTCACTCAACCAAGAAGACAGCTCCTAAGATACATCTTAACAAGTTACATGAAAAAACAGTGCTTCAAAATTGAGTGCTGCCAAATGGATAACTTCCTAAACTTCCTATTATTTTCAAGGTATAATATGCCAAATGACCAATCTTTTTTTTTTTTTTTTTAAACTGTTTCTCAGTGTTATTAGTCAGGAAATCTTGAGTACATAATCCTTGAAGATCTATGTCCTTGGAAATGCTAACTAAAGCCAACAGTTCGCTTAGGGGCAGAGTGGGATAAAAACAGCAATGCCCCTTCTGTTGCATTATTCATATAAGCACGCCCATTCACTAATGGCCTTGCCGTACTCCCATTAACTCTCCATGCTTAGTAACAAGTGTTGAAGAGCAAATTCTTAACAATAGCATAAGTATGAGGTTATGTAAAAATGTTGATAATTTTTAGGTATTTTATTCTTATTGCTTAAGGCTTTACATTCTGAGTTTAAGTAAGATAGAAATTGTCCAGGGACATTTCATTTCCCCCGGGTCTCAACAGAATATGTACCACATCTCACCTCAAAACTATCTGTGGTTTGGGTAAATGAATGCCTAACCAGTCAGCATTCTTAAGAATACTTCCAAAAACTTACCACTGTTATTTCTATTTCATTAATATAAAACCCTTGGAATCCTGGTTGGCATAAACAGTTCAGTGCTTGATTACTGGCTGAAAGGCTGGCAGCTTGAACACATCCAGAGGATCTTCCAAAGACAGACCTGATGATCTGCTCTGGTATGGTCACAGTTTTGCAAACCTTAGGGAGCAATTCTCCTCTCCACACATGGGGTTGCCCTGAGTTAGCATTGACTCAACAGCAACTAATCCCACCAACAAACTATTTAAAAAAATGTGAACAAAAATATAATGAAAAGTCGACTGCCCATCTGAAATGCTTCTTCAAACTTCTTATTCACTGTAACATAGAAAGCCACTGTTTTGAGTTTCTTGTGTACCTTGAGTTATGCTATACATATACAAGCAAATAAATGTCTATCACTACTTGCATTTTTATATAAACAATAGCAAACTGTATGCACTGTTTTGTTTCTAGCTCTTTTCTTTTTTTAGCCTAACAATATACCTTGAAGATCATTGCATATCAACATATGGAGACTGTTCTTTTTCTGCAACAGAATTGCATTTCATTACAGAGATGCCACATAATTTATTGAACCAGTCTCTGGCATTGTAACTATTTCCACTTTTTAAAAATATTTCAAAGTATGCTGCAAACTTGTACATATATATGCAGGCATATCTGTTAAAATAATTCCCGAAATGAAATTATATGTCAAATGCATATTTATTTGTGATGTTGGAAGGTATAGCTAAATTACTCTCTGTAGTACTTTTTC
Organism: Chrysochloris asiatica; assembly: GCF_000296735.1. NCBI lineage: Eukaryota > Metazoa > Chordata > Mammalia > Afrosoricida > Chrysochloridae > Chrysochloris > Chrysochloris asiatica. The sequence goes on from NW_006408681.1 coordinate 3,064,448, forward strand.
TAGTGTATATTCCCACAAGCAATAAACGAGGGTTCTTGTTTTCCCACAGCTCCTTCAAAACTTTTTCTTATTCTTGTCATGGTGATAAGTGAAAAATTAAATCCCAATATGATTTCATTTGCATCTCCCTTTTGTGTGAATGTAAGTTTTAATTTCTCTAAAGTAAATACCAGGAGTGGAGTTGATGGGTTATATGATTAAGTACATTTTTTATATTATATATAAAAAAACTGAGCATAATTTTTCAAAGAAGCTCAATTGAACTTTCACCAGCAATCTATGAAAGTTTTTCTACATTCTCTCCAGTCTTTGATGATTAATACTTTTTATTTTAGCTATCCTTGGACTTCTAATAGGTGTATAGTGATATACACCTACATATAAGTCAGAGTGGTTTACATTTCTGCTGGAAAATGATGAGGCTGTCTGCTCACATAAAGATTTATAGTCTCAGAAATCCTAAGGAGCAGTTCCACTCTGTTCTATAGGGTTGCCATCAATTGGAATTAACATGGTGTTAGCTGTTAGTGGGTAGTGATTAATGATGGTCAACTTTTCATGTGCTTATATGTCATTATAAGGGGCCTTGGTATGGTTGTGAATTATGCCTTGGGCTACTAACCACAAGGTCAGCAGTTCGAATACACCAGCTGTTCTACAGGAAAAAAGATGAAGTTTACTACTCGCATAAAGATTAAAAGCCTGGAAAGCCTATAATGTGTCACTAAGAGTTGGAATCTACATGATGGCACACAGCAACAGCCAAAAAACATGTCATCATTATATCTTCTTTGGTAAAGTGTCTGTTTAAGTCCTTGGTTCATTTTTTTAATGGGTTATTTGAGTTCTTATTATTGAATTTTGAGAATCTTTTATATGTTTTTGTTGTTATTAGATGCTGTCAAGTTGGTTCCGACTCTGCACAACAAAACGAAAAACTGATCAGTTCTGTGCCATCCTCACGTATGTTGTTAACCTTGAGCCCATCACTGCTGCCACTGTACTAATCCATCTTGTTGTGAGTCTTCTTCTTTTTTGCTGTCCCTCTACTTTACCTAGCATGATACTTGCATGATGTCCTTCACCAGGGACAGGTGCTGCCTAATAATATGTCCAAAGTATGAGACATGAATTCTCTCCATCATGGCTTATAAGGAACATTCTGGCTGTACATCTTCAAACATGAAAAAACAACAACAATAAGGAAACTTATATAATGTCATTATTACTCAAATTTATGCAACAACCACTGAAGCCAATGATAATAAAATTGAACAATTCTACCAACTTCTTCAGTCTAAAATTGATCCAACATGCAATCAACATGTATTAATAATTACTGATAATTGGAATGTGAAGGTTGCAAACAAAGAGAAAGGGAAAGATAGCTGGAAAATATAACCTGGGTGATAGAAATGGTGCTAGAGGTCACACAGTACAATTTACAAGACCTATGCAAATCATTGCAAATACCTTTTTTAAACAACATAAAAGTTGATTATACACATGGATCTTAGCAGGTGAAATACACAGAAATAAAATTGACAGTATCTGTGGCAAGTAGCAATGGAGAAGCTCAATATCATCAGCCAAAATAAAGTCAGGGACTGACTGTGGAACAGACCATCAGTTGCTCATATGCAAGTTCAGGAATACTGGTATGTAGGATCAGCACTCAATGCTAACCTCAAGGTTGGTGCTTCTAATTTACCAGCCGCTCCTTGGAAACCCTATACAGTGTCTCTAAGAGTCAAAAATGACTTAATGGCACTTAACAACAACAACATCTGGGTTATTCATTGGAGAGAAATCACTTAAGAACATAGTTGATTTTGGAAAAACATAATATATAAATTAAATATGTCTCCAAGATAATCGTTAAAATGAACAACTTTCTAATCTATTCTGTGATCCACCTGAAAAATATTAAGCTAAGAAAACTAGGTAAGAAAGAATTCTGAGCTATTTTCTTCAAAGGAAATATAACTGGCAAATTTAAGTTTTTGTTGATTAAAAAGGTGAACTGAAGATTTAGGTTCCTTGTATATCTCATCTTGCTATAATTTTCCTTGGCAATCTAAGAAATGGGAATATCTTTGAAAAGTTAGTTTAAAAAAGAGAATACACAACTTCAAGGCTTTAGTTAAAAAAAAAAAAAAGGAGAGAAGAAAAAGAAAATGTCACTGACACATGAAGACAGAAAATGTCACATAGTTTTTCACACTTTTTCACATTCAAAGTCATCCCACTCTGTGAGTATATGTGCATAGGTTTAATGTCAGATCACAGCATATGAGAGGGCTTTAAGAAGTTCATGGAAAAATTCCATTCTCTTAAAATTCCATTTTCCCACAAGCTTTCTGAACCACCCTCATATCTTCCTATTAGAAAAATAAAATTAGTAAACAAAGTTTAGTGTCTCA
>NW_006408681.1:3066970-3079001 GCF_000296735.1 Chrysochloris asiatica
TATATGATTATGTGTTAATTTCTTAAGAATAGCAATGTTTTAAAGAATGAAAAGAATACACTGAAATGTCTAGGGATAAGACTGGCCTCATTCAAGCTTTCTATAGACGTTCAAATGGTGGCAGAAAGACTCAGTTAATCTCCTGCTATATTTCTCAAATCCATACCCTCTGGGGTAGCTAGGTTATCTGGCAGGCATTCCCTTCATGGAGGCAAGATAACTAATGGCAGTCCTAGCTTTCTCATCAAGTCCAGAAATTCAAGTGAAAAATCTGGCTATGATTCAATCTGGACATTACTATCTATGATTCAATTAAGTGCACATTAAAGCACCAATCACAGTGGTCAGAGGTCATCTGATGTGTTGACTTTCTGAAGTCTGGGTTATGAACAACATTCTGATTTGATTTGGGCACCATATTGTCTGTAAATGCAAGGAGAGTAGACCTATTAACAGCTGTTCCTAGGGAATGAGTGCGTAAATACTGATACTGACATGTTGTCGTTGAAAGCTGTTGAGTCAATTTTGGCTCATAGCGGCACTGCATAGGATTTCTGGGGAGCAGGTTTGAACTGCCAACCTTGTGGTTAGAAATCCAGTGCTTATTCTATGTTGTGCATGTTGTTATTGTTGTTATGTGCCGTGGAGTCGGTTCCGACTCATAGCGACCCTGTACAGGGTTTCCGAGGCTATAAATCTTAACGGGAGCAGAAAGCCTCATCTTTCTCCCTTGGAGCAGCATAAGGTCAACTTATAGCCAACCTTACTACTGTTACCATGCTTGAGTCCATCAATGCTGCCACTTGGCAAATCCATCTAGTTGGGGATCTTCCTCTCTTTCTCTGTCCCTCCACCTTACCAAACATGATATCCTTCTCCAGCTACTGGTCCCTCCTGACAATATATCCGAAGTATGAGAGATGAAGTTTGGCCATCTTGGCCTCCAAGGAGCACTGTGGCTGTAATTCTTCCATAATGGATCTATTGGTTCTTTTAGCAGCCCATGGCAATTTCAATATTCTCCATTCTAAGGCATGTTGTTAAGTTTCTTATACATATATTTGCTGTTTTTAAATGCTGATGTGTCGCTGACATCATATAGGGCTTCCAAGGCTTTAAATCTTTGTGGGGGCAGCTGGTGGACTCAATCCATGGACTTTTGGTTTGCAGTCCTGTGCTTATCATATCAAATCAGCAGTTGAGTGCTTATATATAGAGTACTGAAGTAAAACTCTAGGATAAACATTAGACTACTAATTTCAAGCTTGGTAGTTCAAACCCTCCAATCCCTTCTCAGAAACCTTGTACAGATTCACTATGAGTTGAAACTGATTTGATGGCACTTAACAACAACAACATATTATTTTTAAGTGTAGTCGAGTTGATTCCGACTCATAGTGATCCAGTATGCAAAGTTTCCAAGGAGCAGCTGGTGGGTTTGAACTATTGACCTTGCAGTTAGCAGATAAGTTAGCGCTCTTATCCTATAGAGTCATACCAGGTGCCAGCAGATTGGTTCTAACTCATAGTAACTCTATGTACAGCAGAATGAAATACTTCCCAGTCCTGCCCATCCTCACAATTGCTGCTAAGTTTGAGCACATTGGTGCACTAACTATGTCAATACATCTTGTTGAGGGTCTTCCTCTTCTTTGTTGACCCTCTCCTTTATCAAGCATGATGTTCTTTTCCAGGGTCTTGTCCTTCCTGTTAGCATGTCCAAAGTACATGAGATGAAGTCTTGCCATCCTCAAGTCTAAGGAACATTACATTAAAATATAATGCAAGCTAAGAAGGAGAACATTATGGTATGTGGTGCTGTGGGTTAATACGCCAGACTGCAAAGCCATTTGAACTGCAAGGTAGGAGGTTCAAGCTCACCAGCTGCTCCTTGGAAACCCTATACAGGGTCGCTATGGGTCAGAATCGACTCAATGGCACTTAACAACAACAACAAATAGCATTAGGCCTGACCCAAGCCACGGCATTTTCAATAACTTCATATGCATGAGAAAGCTGGACAGTGAACAAGGAAGCCCATAGATGAATTGATGCTTTTGAATTATAGTGTTGGAGGAGAATATTGAAAGTGCCATGGGTTGACAAAAGAACCAACAGATCTGTATTGGAAGAAGTGCAGCCAGAGTGCTCCTTGGAGGCCAGGATAGCCAAGCTTTATCTCTCATACTTCAGACATATTGTCAGGAGGGACCAGTCACTGGAGAGGGATATCATGTTTGGTATGGTGGAGGGTCAGAGACACATAGGAAGACCCCCAATAAGATGGATTGGAAAAGTGGCAGCATCGATGGCAGCAAAGTGGCAACAATTGCGAGGATGGCCCAGGACCGGGCAGTTTTTTGTTCTGCTGTGCATAGGATCATTATGAGTCGGTACCAATTCGATGGTACCTAACAACAGCAACAATAGCATTTATTTTTGTATGTGTATTTGTGTGTGAGAAAGAGACAGAGAGAAAAGAACAAGTACAAGTGAAAAATATTGAGACAAATAATTGAAAGAATGTTGTTGTTGTTGTTATGTGCCATGCAGTCGATTCCGACTCTTAGTGACCCTGCACAGGGTTTCCGAGGCTGTAAATCTTTACGGGAGCAGACCGCTTCATCTTTCTCCAGCGGAGCACCTGGTAGTTTCAAACTGCTGACCTTGCGGTTTGCAGCCCGATTCGTAACCACTACGCTACCAGAGCTCCTTTATTGAAAGAATAGAGGTTTTAATAATGAAATTAGACTGCATCAGAAAGATAGTTTTATACAGTCTGTTATTGTAATAAAGGACTGTCTATTCAGAGTTAAGGAGCCCTGGTAGTGTAGCAAATTGCAAGCTGGACTGTAACCACAAGGTCAGTAGTTCAAATCTGCATCACTCCGTGGAAGAAAGATAAGGTTTTCTGCTCCCAGAAGGATTTACAGCCTCAGAAACCTTATACAGGATAACTATGAGTCAGAACCGGTTCAGTGGCATACAACAACCACGACCATTCAGGGTTATTTTTGTGGGATAATATTCTGAAATGTTATTTTGGAGCCTCTTTCTTCGAATCAGTTAGTAATCAATAAGTCCTACCTGTATTTGTATAGAAAGTTTATTAAAGAAGCATTTAAACAATTTCTATTAAAATAATTAAGTCTGTGATTATTAAATGTGGATGGTCGATTGGAAAGATAATAAATGCTTCAAAAACATGCATTTTTGTGTGTGTGCCTCAACCTAGGATGTGTGTGTGTTTGTGGCTTAACCTTCGACCACTGGGTAATACCATGCATTACAGTCACAGACTGTGTTGCGAGGGGAGTTAGTAATCTGAGAAAAGACACTTAGACACTGTCAAGCTCTTGAGGAAATACATTCAATACCTCCTTTATCCACATGTGGGAGAATTCCTGTTATAAATCTTTTGGCACAATAGAAAATTGGGAAATATTCAATCATTTCTTATTAAGTTAATTGTCTTTCTGGTTCTCTCTCTCTCTCAGTCTTCCATATTATTGTATCTTCCATTATATTTGCTTCTTCATTTCTTCACCTGCAGTTTGGTCTTTCTTCCTTCTGACTCTGGATTGTCCATATCAATAATTTCTCTGTTTCTCAAAAATGTATGCCATGACACACTCTGACAACTGGAAAGAGCATTCATTCAAGTTACTTCAGGCCAACGCTTTATTTTATATCTGATGAGCTGAGTAAACGCTGGAGAGCCTGTAACCTGCTGAAGTCCATATGACTGTTTAGTGTGCAACCTGGAGCAAACATCTAGGGCTCTTTATTCCAGGTCCTTCTCATGACCACATACGAGGGTAAGTCAAACAGTATTGCTATAAGGTCATAGAACCCATTACTAAACAAAAATATCAAAATGTGAATCTATTGTTTCTCTACATTTCATCCATCAAGATCTACACACTTTTGAAGACTGTGTTCTATTTCTCTAATCCTTACCCACATCATTCTATGGTCTTCAATTTATATTATGTATAAATTCAATTTGTACCATAGAAGTTTTGGCATCCTCAAGAGACACAAATTGTGTTCCTTTTCAATGTTTTTTGAGTTTGGGGTACAAAAAAGAAATCTGAGGAGATAAGATCAAGGCAATAGGATGTATAGGGTAAGTTTTCCCAATGAAATTCTCATAGGCCAGCCCTTGCTACACTTGAAGAATGAGCAGGTGCAATGTCATGATGGAAAAATTAATTTCCTTGGAGCAAGTTTCCTGGCCTTTTTCACACCAATGCAGGTTTTAGTGTTCATAAAAGAAAATTCTTTTAATAAAATACCATGATCACCCTGTGTCCTTCAAGACAATTGATCAAGGTTACTTCTTGGGAATCCCAGAAAACAGTCACTATAAACTTTTGAGCTAATCTCTCCACCTTGAATTTAACTGGTTCATGAGATGCCCTTAGAAGCCACTGCTTGAATAAACCATTTGTTTTTATTTTTTAAGCATACTAATGAGACTAAGTCAAATTGCTAAATGTATTACTGATAGAATTTGTCTGCAGTAATCTATTGATTGCAGAAACACCATTAAACACATTTTGTTTGGAATAAATCCTGCATGTATGAACTGAAACCTTAGAAGAGTCACTTTTTTTTACTTATCCTTTTACATATATACACTCTGAGCTCCAATTACTCTGCTTTCTCCATGGCAATAGGCTTCCTGTCTTAGTCAACTCTACTAAGGTATAATCTATTCCTATCTTTCAGCTTGGACTCAGTGCAGTAATGACAATAATATAACCTGTTTTGAATGCTCACAGTGAGTCATACATTAAAAATTTTACATCTTTAATCTCATTTAATTTTTGAATATCACTCTATGAAACATAAATGATTTCCCCCTTATTTTATAAATGAGGTTTAGAGGAGTTAAGAAAACTGTCTAAAATCATACTCTTAGTAATGAATGGAATAAAAGTCTATACCCAGTCCATCTGTGTCTGTGGTTGTAGGTCTTATCTAAGTACTGCATTGTCTTCACATTTTGAACCCATAGCACAGTGGGGTGGACAATCTGTTCAGTCTCAGAGCAAAGAATATCTGAACATCAAATGTATATTTACCCTGGAATGCTATGAATTAGATATTCTTTGATTCCATCCCAGTTTTGCAATTCTAGCCACAATTGGACTACTGGTTGGTTTCTTTCCAGACCACTGAAATAAAGGGAATATCACAGTAAAGCAAGCTGTACATTTTTTGTTTATTTGTTTCCCAGTGCATGTAAAATTTATGTTTGCCATATGAAAATATTTGAAATATTGTGACAATTACCAAAATGTGACACAAAGACATGAAGTGAGCACATACTGTTGTAATAACAGTACTGATAGATGTACTTGATGCAGGGTTGCCACAAACCTATAACCTGTAAAAAACCTAGTATATGTCAAGCACCATAAAGTGGAGTGCAACAAAAAGAGCTCATCTCTGAGCGTTTGTTTCAACCTCAGCATAGAAATTAGGGGATAAAGTGAAGGCAGCAAAGGGAAGACAGGTAAAGGAAAGGGAGACTACAGAACAAGAAGAGTATGGGAATGGGAGGGATGTGTGTGACTTTGTAGAAAAGACTTAGAATAAAATTGTAGAAGAAATAAAATCCTAACCTGAGTTTTCTAGTATTTTTGACCCAGCTGAATTATCTTTGCACCATATCACCTTCTACTGGTGCTTTTTTTCTTCTTTCTACTGAAAGCTTGATAAATAATAAAACAAAATTAATTTGTTCAATGTGGAATTTGGCTTATGTGGGGAAAAATTCTGAGCCATCATACAATCTCACCAAGTCCTTGCATCTGACAGTTAAGATCTGACAGTTAAGACAGAAAGACCCCAAAGTGCAACTAAGTTTAGGTCAATATGAAGTATTTGTAACTTGAACTTATGATTTATACTAAAGAGGAAGTATGCTGGCTGTAAGCAGCAGAAGCATGTAATCACCCAGTCCCGATACATTTCAGAGCTGTTTTTATTGAACTTCAGCCATCTATCTAATTTGCTCTCTAAGGCATTCTCAAAGAGTGATTTTATGATATATATATATTTTTTAATGGTTAGTTTGGATTCAATTTTTCCCAGTTTATTAGGCATCATTAAGTGTTTTGTTTGTTGTTGTTTTAAGCTCTAGTAGATAATGCCTTCAATAGGCAGATTAAAAATAGAAGTTGTAAGTGGAAACAGTGTGAATAAAATATAGTTTTATATTAGGGTATAGGAGTTAAAAGAAAAAAGTTATCAGGAACTTCAATAGAGTTACAACTCATGAAGACTACACAAAGGAATAAAGAAAGTGATAGAATTTCAGCAAATCTTTGTAAGTCAATTATGGTTATCCCTTTCAAGATAGCTCTTTCTATTTTGAAAAAAAAATAAATAAATAAACTTAGGAAGAAGAACATTTGAGCCATTAAATGGAGGGTCTGCATTCCATCACCCAGGTTGCTCTTGAGTGGAAATTATTTCCTCATGATGAGCTATGCTAATGAAGCAGATTTGTACAGTTGAGGAGAGCTGAGTGATCCACCTCCAAGATCACTAATTTGATCCCCTCTTAATATTTTAAAGGAATCAGCATAATGTTATTATGATAGAAAGTTTCTCTAATCTCTGCAGTTTATTTGTTGTGTGCTCTTGGCTGTTTTTCAATGACTTAATTGTCAAATTTAAAATAAGGATAGAGTTAATATTCAACTTCAGATACATACCTAGATAAGGACAATCTAATACTTAAACCAGGGCAGAAAACTTTAAGTGATGGTAAAATTATCAAATCAAAATTAAATTTACATGTTGACAATACATTCACTCTTTCCGCAGCATGAAAGGACAACTAAGCCTGACACACAGTTAGGAAGAATAATTTCTAAGAATAAGGTCTGAGTCCCTGAGAGGTGCAAACATTTAACATGCTTGACTGCTAATGAAGTTTGGACTTTCAAGTGCATCAAAACTCAAACCCACCCCACCCCACTGCCTTTGAGTTGATTCCAATTCATGGTGACCCAGTGCAGGGCTGCAGAGACGGTAAATCTTGATGTGAGCAGGCAACTTCACTTTTTCTCCCATAGAACGGCTGCTGGATTTGAACCACCAATCTTGTAGTTAGCAGCCCAGTATCTTTATTCATCCCAAAGTTGATGCGGAGGTAAGACTTAACAATCTATAACCACAAAACTAACTATTGAAAATTCTGTGGATGGAAACATTTAGGAATGGCTAATGGCAATGATTGAACAACATACTGAACTTAATTAATATCACAGTTAATTAAGTATACCTGTGAAGATTGTAGACATGGCAAATATTCAGTTACTTATATGTTTAGCACATTAGAAACTTTTAAAATCAAACCCTCCAGTTCCCCCCAAAACCAACTATGAGCATTATCCTACTGGGACACACATGAAGTTGCGATGAGTCAGAATTTATTCAGTGACAATTGGTTTGGGGGAGGGCACACAATATAAATAATATACGCCTGTGAGCTGCATCATCAGTTGCTAAATTAACTTCAGGGAACATTTATATATTTATTTACTTGTTTGTTTGTTTATTTGGTGCTGTTTGCTCAGAACACCTATATGGCTCATTTTAGCATTGCCTACTTTATGAAGGGTAAGTGAAACAGTGATTCTTTTTTTTCAGAGTGAGAAAATCTAATTTTAAAATTTAAAGTAATGTTTTAGAAAATGCTGGCTTCAATTCACTAAACTGATTTAAAGTCTCATTAATAAATCATGACCCACTGTTGAAAAGTCCTGGTAATGATAATAATACCCAATTAATACTCAGGAAAACCTAGTCTCCATGCTCACAGCAGGTAGTCTAGTTACTTTCCTGGTATAAAAAGCTTTTGATAATTTGAGGGCAGAAAACAGTGAGTGATCCAGAAGGATAGGATTTAGCCCATGTGGCTATTCTGCATGTGCTTCCTGCTCATAAAAGAAGACTGTCCTATTAAGGACAGTGGCTTCAGTGACCTCCCATGGACTGAACTGAAGGGAATGCGTAACTATTTCACAGAGGAACAAGCAGGAGAATTGCTTCCTTCTTTACCTAGAATTCTTGCCAGGAAGAGCATGGTGGGTGAAGGTGTGTAGAGAAAGCAGGGAGAATGGCTGGAGCAATAGGAAGGTAAATTAAGAAAACTCAAAGGCCCAGTTACTTCAATTATTTGTAGTTAAAGGATCATTATGAGCACTTAATGAGCAGTCATATGGCATATCTCTAGAAGTCAAACCAATAATTAGATATTATTCACTATGTCTGCTCACCTCATATCCAGGTGGGTATAAGCAATTGAATCCCATTTGAGTGGCATTAAAAAATGAAACAACAAAATAAAAATAAAACATTTCCCCTACCACGCACACACACAGGCACCCATAGATACAATTCCCTTTGGCAACGTCTGTTCAACAATGACTTATTTCACTTACTTGATAGAGTTTGAAAATTGACAGTTTGGGATAAAATTAGTATTTCTCCTAACATTTTTTGACGCAAGCAGCAAAAATTAAATACAGCTAATTTGAGCAATAGTAGTTGCCATTGTTTTAGGTGCCATCAAGTTGGTTCTGACTCATAAACACCGTATGCACAACAGAACGAAATATTGCCTGGTCCTGCACTAGCCTCACAATCATTGTTACCATTAATCCCATTGCTGCTGCCACTGAAAGGGCATAAAGGTAACTGACAGTTAAGAGGCCAAGGGCAATAGGTGTCAGAAAGGGAAGGGTCTGGGACAGCTCTGTGGCACATCTGTGGAAAAAATGTGATAACGCTTTGTGTGTGTATGTGATTAGGATACTAAATCATTGTGATTCTTATATAATACATAAAATATTACATAAAGATAATTACTAGTATATTTACAATTGTTTTTAGTTGCCATAGAGTTGGTGCTGACTCATGGCCACCCTATGCACAACAGAACATAACACTGCCTGGTCCTGGGCCAACCTCACAATTGCTGCCACACTTGAGTCCATTAATGCCGCCACTTTGCGAATCCATCTCTTTGGGGGTCTTCCTCTTTTTCTCTGACCCTCCACCTTACCAAACATGATATCCTTCTCCAGTGACTGGTCCCTCCTGACAATATGGCCTAAGTATGAGAGACATAGGTTGGCTATCCTGACCTCCAAGAAGCACTCTGGCTGTACTTCTTCCACCATTTTCAATATTCTCCTCCAGTACCATAACTCAAAATCATTAATTCTTCTTTGCATGCTTATGAGGTTATTGAAGGGTCAGGCGTATCTTAGTCCTCAAGCTGATACCTTTGCTCTTCAACACTTTAAAACGGTCTTGTGCAGCATATTTACCTAATGCAATACATCGTTTGATTTCTTGACTGCTGCTTCTAAGAGTGTTGATGGTTGATCCAAGAAGAATGATGTCCTTGACAACTTCAATCTTTTCTCTGTTGATAAGAAAGTTTTTTATTGGTCCAGTGGTGAGGATTTTTGTTTTCTTTACGCTGAGATTCAACCCATATTGAAGGCTATGGTCTTTTATCTTCATAAGTACATATTTTACTTACTTATTCAACCTGTATGCTGAGAAAATAACCTGAGAAGCTAGACTATGTGAAGAAAAATGCGGCATCAGGATTGTAGGAAAACTCGTTAACAACCTGCAACATGCAGATGATACAACCTTGCTTACTGAAACTGAAGAGGACTTAAAATACTGATGAAGATCAAAGACCACAGCCTTCGGTATCAATTACATTTATAATACTCAAGGGTAAATTAAAAAATATTGATCCAAAAGATCAAAACTTTTATTAAGCAAAAATATCAAAATGTGGATCTATTTTTTCTTTTTGGGGTGGAGAAGGAAATGTAAGAAATTAGGGTTAGGATTATGACTAGGTCTAAGCTAGGCCTAGGACTTCATTTAGTGTTGGAGTTATGGTTAGGGGTAGGGTTGGTGTTAGGGAGAAGGGTTGGGCTAGGGCTATGAGTAAGGCTTGGTTTAGATTTTAGCATTATAGTCAGGCTTATTTTATTTATTGTATTTTTTCTTGAAATCTACTTGATTTCATCTTTATTTGGGCATTATTCTCTCTTTTTGTTTTATGGAGTTCTTGTTGTTGCAATTTTATCTCTGGTTCTCTGTTTTCAATCTGGTAGGTCTGTTTTTCTTTGAATACTTCCATATCTGTGTTCAGTATAGGTGATATTGTCAGGCTTATTAGTCTCAGGTTATTGTCTATTGTCTTCTGTCCAAAGAAGACCCTTTAGTTTTTTGTGTTTTGTTTTTTTTAATTGTTGTTGTTTTTTAATGTAAGGTTGATCTAGTTTTTACAAAGTTATTTTCTGTATCTGAAAATTACCTAATTTCAGTGTCATATTTGATGGACGATTTAGCTAGATGTACAGTTATTGGTGTTGGAGGAGAATATTGAAAGTGTCATGGCTACCAAATGAACCAATAGATCCGTTTTGGGAGAAGTGCAGCCAGAGTGCTCCTTGGAAGCCAGGATGGCCAAACTTCATCTCTCATACTTTGGACATATTGTCAGGAGGGACCAGTCATTGCAGACGGATATCTTGTTTGGTAAGGTGGAGGGTCAGAGAAAAAGAGGAAGACCCCCAACGAGATGGATTGGCCAAGTGGCAGCATCAATGGACTCAAGCATGGCAACAATAGTGAGGTTGGTCCAGTATCGGGAAGTGTTTTGTTCTGCTGTGCATAAGGTCGTTATGAGTTGGTACTAACTCAATGGCACCTAACAACAACAAAAAGGGTTATTGGTTGGCAATTTTTTTCTTACATAGTTTCTGCTAACCTGCTCTCTGGTATTGTCTTTGGTATTGAAAAGTTTGATTATAATATGTCTTTGTGTTTTTCTTTTGGTGTCTATCCTGTTTGGAGTTCATTCAACTTCTTGAATGATGATCTTCTCATCTTTTATGATGTTAGAGAGATTTTCTTCCAACAGCTCTTGCACAAGTCTGTTTTTTTTTTTCTTTTTTGGTCTCTTCCTGTTCTGGAATTTCAATCTCATATAAATTCTTCTTCTTGATAGTGTTCCACATAAATCTTAGGCTTTCTTTGGACATTTTGTGTTTGTTTGTTTGTTTGTTTCTGATTGTTCCTCTGGCAAACGAATATTGAGAGGTTTGTCTTCAAGCTCAGTAATTTGGCCTTCCATTGCTTCAATTCTACTTCTTTGCCATTTCAGTGTATTATCTATTTCTGAAGGCTTGGTGTTAATCTTCTGACTTTTTGATTGTTATTTTTGTATGATTGCCATTTTTTCATTTATTTTGTCAGTTTTTCCTGGAGTCTACAGTTTTGTTTGTGTTTTCCTTGATGTCATCTGAAGGTTTTATAATCACTCTCTCAATCTGTTGAAGTTACCTAGTTAGCAATTCTTTAAAATTGCTTACCAGGCACTTCTGCTACCATTTCTGGTGTTATATTTTCTGGTTCTGTGTTCTGGACACTTGTTTTAGGTGCTCTGTCTTATTTCTTCATTTAAGCTCAAATTGTCTGCTTTCTCTTAGACATTGTAGTGTTGTATTTATATTGGATTGATGATTGTATATTGGTGTGCTGTCAGGCACTCACCACCTATATCCTGGTTAATGTGGTAGAAACAGAAAGTGTGATGCACTGTCTGTTTAGTGCTCACTATTTGTGTGATGCAATTCAGGGTGGGTTCACATATCTCCAGAAGTGGGGGCATCAGAGGCTATGTGGGAAGGGGTGCCACAGGTTGCCAGGGAGAACAGGAAGGTATGGGAAAAAGGGAGAACTGTACTCTTTTTCTGTTAACCTCCAGCTGTGTACTGCCCCTGCTGGCCACTTATGTAAACCCAATGTGAGCCCTAAGGTTGATGGTTCAATCTCATCAGCTGCTCCTCTGAAACCCTATACAGGGTTGCTAAGAGTCAAAACAAACTCAACAGCACTTAACAACAACAACACACACTGACCACAGAAATGTTTTTAAATATGCTTTGTTTGGAACAACAATATATATATA
>NW_006408681.1:3079147-3103576 GCF_000296735.1 Chrysochloris asiatica
CTTGGTGTAGCACTGTGGGTTAACAAGCTAGACTGCAAAGCCAGTTGAACTGCAAAGAGTCAGTTCAAGCTCACCAGCGGTTCCTTGGAAACCCTGTACAGGGTTGCTATGGGTTAGAACCAACTCGATGGCACTTGACAACAACAATATATATATACATATATATGTGATTGAGTCAATTCCAACCCATAATGTCTCTGCATAGGGTTTCTGAGGAGTGGCTGGTGAGCTTTAACTGCTGATGCTGCAGTTCAAATGACCTTGCAGTCCAGCATATTAACATAAAGCACCACACCAGGATTCCTCATATATATATGGTGCTCCAATTCTAGTCTGTCAGTTTGTTGTACTGTGGTGGCTTCTGAGTTGCTGTGTTTCTGGAAGCTATGCCACAGGTATTTTAAAGATCAGCAGTGTCACCCATGGTGGACAGGATTCAGATAAGCTTCCAGATGAAGCCAGACTAGGAAGAAAGAGTTACGAACTACTTCTGAATATTTAGTCACTGAAAAGTTTATGAATAGCAGAGAAACACTGTAAGATATAGTTCCGAAAAATGAGCCCCTCAGGTTGGAAGGCACTCAAAGTACAACTGGGGAGGAGCTGCCTCCTCAGAGTAGAGTCGATTATGATAACACGAATTGAGTAAAGACAGTGGGAGTAAATCCCACGGGACCTTCATTTGCTGATGAGGCACAACTCAAAATGAAGAGAAAGAGCTGCAAACATCCATTAGTAATCGGAACATGGAATGTATGAAGTTTGAATCTAGGAAAATTGGAAATTGTCAAACATGAAATGGAATGCATAAACATGGATATCTTAAGCATTAGTGAGCTGAAATGGACTGGTATTGGCCATTTGGTTCTGATGACCACATGGTTTAATATGCTGAGAATGACAAATTGAAGAGGAATGGTGTTGCATTCATTGTCAAAAAGAACATATCCAGATTAGCCATGAGGTACAATGCAGTCTGTGATAGGACAATATCCATGCACCTACAGGGAAGCCCAGTTAATACCTCTATTATTCAAATTTACGCACCAACCACTAAAGCCAGTTAGGATGAAATAGAAGAATTCTACCAACTTCTTCAATGTGAAATTGATCAAACATGCAACTAAGATATTACTGGTGACTAGAATGCAAAGGTTGGGAACAAAGAGGAAAGATCAGTAGTTGGAAAATATGGCCTTGGTGATAGAAACGATGCTGGAGATCACATGATAGAATTCTGCAAAATCAATGATTTGTTCAGTTCAAATACCTTCTTTAGACAGCATGAGATGATTATATTCATGGACCTCACCAGATGGAATACACAGAAATAAAATTGACAACATCTGCAGAAAGAGATGATGGAAAAGCGCCATCTCATCAGTCAAAACTAGGCCAGGGGCAGACTGTGGAACAGACCATCAATTGCTCATATGCAAATTCAAACTGAAGCTAAAGAAAATGAAAACAAGTCCACGAGAGCCAAAATATGACCTTGAATATAACCCACCTGAATTTAGAGATCATCTAAAGCACAGATTTGATACATTAAACACTGAAGACCAAAGACCAGAAGAGTTGTGGGATGACATCAAGAGCATCATACATGAAGAAAAGAAAAAGTCAAGAAGACAAAAAAGAAGGAAAAGATCAAAATGGATGTCAGAAGAGACACTGAAACTGGCGGTCCAGAGTAGAAATGCTAAAGCAAATGGATGTGAGGAGGTACAAGAGCTGAACAGAGTATTTCAAAGTTCAATTCAAGAAGCAAAAGTCAAATGCTACAACAAAATGTGTAAAGACCTGGAGTCAGAAAAGAAAAACATGCTCAGCATTTCTTAAGCTGGGAGCACTGAAGAAAAAATCAAGCCTCAATTTTTGTTATTGAAGGATTCTCTGGGCAAATTAGTCAATGATGCAGAATCAAAAGAAGATGGAAGGAATACATAGAGTCACTGTACCAAAAGGAAATGGTTCATGCTCAACCATTACAAGAGGTAGCATATGATCAAGAGCCAATGATACTGTCCGAAGAAGTCCAAGGTGCATTGAAGGAATTGGCAAAGAACAAGGCACCAGGAATTGATGGAATAAAAATTGAAAATCTTTCAAGAAAGTAAGGTGGCACAGGAGGAACTCACTCATCTATGCCAAGAAATTTGGACGACAACTATCTGACTGACTAGAAGAGATCCGTATTTGTGCCCATTCCAAAGAAAGGTGACTCAACAGAATGTGGAAATCATCACACAATATCTTTGATATCCCATGCTAGCAGAGTTTTACTAAAGGCAATACAGAAATGGCTGAAAGCATACATTGACAGAGAACTACCACAGGTTCAAGCTGGATTCAGGAGAGGACATGGACCGAGAGATGTCATTGCTGATGTCCAATGGATCTTTTCTGAAAGCAGAGAATATTAGAAAGATGTGTACCTGTGCTTTATTGACTACAAATCGAAAGCAAAGGCTTTTGATTGCATGGATCATGACAAGCTATGGACAACATTGCAAAGTATGAGTATTCTGGAACACTTAATTGTGCTCATGAGGAATCTGTACATTGACCAAGAGGCAGTTGTTTGAACAGAACATGGGAACATTGAATGGTTTAAAATTAAGAAAAGTATGTGACAGGGTTGTATTCTTTCCATACTTATTCATCCTGAATGCTGAACAAATAATCCAAGAAACTGTATTATATGAAGAAAAATGTGGCATCAGGATTGGAGGAAGACTCATTAACAACCTGTGATATGCAAAAGATACAACCTTGCTTGCTGAAATTTAAGATGACTTGAAATATTTACCAATGAAGATCAAAGACTGCAGCCTTCGGTATGGATTGCATCTCAATATAGAGAAAATGAAAATCGTCATCACTGGACCAATAAACAACAATCTTATCAATGTAGAAAAGATTTAAGTTGTCAAGGACTTCATTCTTCTTGGATCAACTATTTCAGCACACGTGAAATAGCAGTCAATAAATCAAATGACGTACTGCAGTAGGCAAATCTGCTGCACAAGATCTTTTTAAAGTGTTGAAGGGCAAAGATGTTAGCTTAAGGGCTAAGGTGTGCCTCACCCAAGCGAAGTATTTTCAATAACTTCATTGGCATGCAAAACCTGAACAGTGAATAAAGAATATAGAAGGATTTAGCTTTTGAGTTATGGTGTTTGAGGAGAATGTTGAAAGTGCCACAAGCTGCCAAAACAGCAAACACATCTGTGTTGGAAGAAGTGCAGCCAGAATGCTACTTGGAAGCCATGTTCACCGAACTTCACCTCTTACATTTCAGACATAATGTCAGGAGGGAACAGTGGCTGGAAAAAGATATCATGTTTTTTAAGGTGGAGGGTCAAAAAGGAAGAGGAAGTCCCCAGTGAGATGCATTGGCAATAGGCTAAAGCGTGGCAACAATTATGAGATTGGTCCAGGACTGAGCAGTATTTCGGTCATTGTGCATAGGGTGGTGCCGACTTGATGACACCTAACAACAACAAAAAGTATAGCACTGTAGGTTAATGCACTGGACTACAAAGTTGGTTTAAACCACAAGGTCTGTGGTTCAAGCTTAGCAGCTTCTCTTTTGAAACCCTACACAGGGTCACTATGGGTCGGAAAGAATTTGATAACATAAGGAGCTCTGGTAGCGTAGTGGTTACGAATCGGGCTGCGAACCTTAAGGTCAGCGGTTCGAAACTACCAGCTGCTCCGCGGGAGAAAGATGAGGTTTTCTACTCCCGTAAAGATTTACACCCTCGGAAACCCTGTACAGGGTCGCTATGGGTCGGAACCGACTCGATGGCACTTAACAACAACAACAACAATCACATATATAATTATAAACTGAACAATGTAGCAATACTTTTTGACTCACCCTTGCAAATCTGAGGCATTGCAAAACCAGTTCATTTTGTTTAAGACTGCTCTTGTGTGTTCAGAAACATCATTAAATGAACTAAATGAACACTGAGTACTTCTGAAATTATACATAACATGGGCAATTTTTTTGAACCCTGGGCATAAATAAATGCTAATTTTTGTTTTCCATAGTTGTAATACAAATTATAATCATATTTATAATATTAGTTATGAATTGATAATTAATATAAATGATATTGCTTGGCTTTCTTATCTTAGTAAATGAAGTCACAAATTTTTTTTCCATTAACTAAAGAGGCAATTAATTTTTCTCCTAGTCACAGTAATTAATGACAGGCTAGGAAATCTGGTGTCCTTGAAGTTTGAAACCTCTGGTGACCTGGACATGGGATCTTCCATATGTGCTCTGGAAAATACCCCACCCTCTAAAAACAGTATTAATGGCTTCAAAGCTTGTAAGTGATAACTGCAATTCTGCAATTTAAGGAGACCTTTTATGTCTCCTTCATTAAAAAGAAATAAGTTATCTGATAATGAAATAATAAAAGTTGACACAAGGTAATTGTAATTTGTGTTAAGTAGTTCTACCAAACCGAGCCAAACCCTTTTCTGTCTACTGAATTCTGACTTATTGTGAGCCTACAGGTCAGAGTACAACATCCCCATTGGGTTTCCAAGGCTGTAAATCTTTCAGAAACAGACTGTCACATTTTTCTCCTTCAGAATCTGCTGCTGGGTTCAAACTGCAGACCTTTCATTTAGCAGCTGAGCACTTAACCAAAGTGTCACCAAGGCTCTTTAGTAATTATAATTAAACTGCTAAGTTATAATTTGATTATAATTAAATAAGTTGAAAATAATATTACAAATATTGAACTTAAATAAACTAAGTCTCGCTGATCCAGTGAATCACCAAGATTTTTTTTGTTGTTTTTTTAACCAAACAACCTAATTGACAGGACAATCATTGTGTTTGGGGAATTTAATTTTGTGTGTTTTCCTTCCCACTGATTCCTATAAACTGTTGGCTATTGGAAAATGAGAGAGTGCCCTATACTTCTCTTTCCTTCCTGGCTGGAGCAGAAAACGGATCTCCTATTTATTCCTCCATCATGCACACTCCCCTGCAGTTGTTCACAGACGGTGGCAGCACACCACCATTGCTGCTAATGCCACAGTGCACCACTCCTGCTGTGGAGCTGTGGGAAGTGCTCTTTAACGAACCTGCCATGGCCAGAGTCCATGCTGTTTTTAGCTAGTCCAGAAGCATTGTTTAATACAATCTTGGGATTCAGTTGCCTTCAGAAATACAGCAGACTTTCTCTTAGTCGAGGGTGATGAATGTCAGAACTAAACACTGAAGCCTATCATGGTGAGCTATTCAATGAAAAACCTCATTTTTTTGTCTTAATTACTTAGAATGGTGTGGGAATACCTCTTAAAAAATGGAAACCTGCTTCCTAGCCAGCTTGATTTTTTCAGTCCATTATTTTTGCTGTCTAATACGGATCTTTGAGCAAAGGGAGTAGAAATCCTTCTGAAGCCTGGAGAGCCATAAAACCACCTGTGGTTGTTTCCACCAACTATACCTGGGAAGTCAACTCAAAAGTTCAGAGTAGACATTTATCTCCACAAAAGAGGAAGAAGAAGGATTATGAATTATATTCTCATTTCTTCAGCTTCCTCAAAACTGGGTTCTCAGACTGTAAATGTCCTTTTAATGAGTGATTTTCATTCTTGCACATTTATAGCATGAAGATCAAGCACCAAAATAATACAAGTCCTCTCCCTCCTACTCTTTTGTAAAATGCTACTTTGGCATTAATTCTCTGCCAATAATGAAAGCTGTTTTGCAGTCAGGTATAGAAAGGGGTATGATTCTGAAGTACCATAAGGACCTTGGTTTGTGAGTCAGATATTTTAGCTACCATTTTCCAACTTCCTCACTTGTACATTTTATTGGACTTTCAATCTTAAATCCTGGTACTTTGCAACTGGGCTGTGGGAATACATTTGTGTGGAATTCTTTGAGTAAGAGTTTTGAACCATAATGTGTTTCCTTGAACAAACACCATATTAAATCCACTGCTGTCAAGTCATTTCTTACTCAGAATGACCTGATAGGACAGAGCAGAACTGCCCCCTTAGGGTTATGGATGCTGCAAATCTTTATGGAAGCAAACTGCTACAAGATTATTCTCCTTGAACTAGGAAGGCATAAAGAACAGGACAGTCTAGTAACAAACACATGAAATCAGTAGTCAAAAGGCCCAAGGGTCTGGGCTTCACTGATGAGTAATAACCTTGGAAATTATATTTAGATTCTGTGAGAATGTCTTAGTTACCTAGTACTGCAATAAGTGGGAGGCTTTAAATAATTGAAGTTTCTTTTCTCTCAGGAGACCTAAATGTCCAAATTCTGGTACTGGTTGGTTATAGGGGCAGATTCTTTTTTGCAGGTAGACCCAGAAGATATCTGTCTATTCCCCCACATCTACCCCCCAGTGTCTATTCTGCTTTTTTATACAAAATAACTCTAAAGAGATTATGCTTAGGAAATATCCTACTATGACATGGTCTAGTTTACAGAACAAAAGACACCCCCCACACCCGATTTCCCAACAAGGCCCTAAACATATTTTGGGAGGACACAATTCAATCTATATAACAGAAAATCAGACTTCATTTGACAAGGAACTCTGGTAGCATAGTGGTTAAGTATCAGGCTGCAAACATCAAGGTCAGCAGTTTGAAACCACCAGCTGTTCTTCAGGAGAAAGATGAGGCTTTCTGCTCCTGTAAAGATTTACAGCCTTGGAAACCCTATACAGGGTCTTTATGAGTCAGAACTGACTCCACGGCACATAACCACCACCACCACTAATTATTGGAGTCAAATTTGTAGAAAAGATTATGCAGAAAGCACAGAAGTTTTCATATACTGCTCTTCCTTCTGCTCATCGCTGTTCTTATTAACTTTTGGTGTATTGTGGTATATTTATTATGATTGATGAACCAATATAGATACTTTATTTTTAACTGAAGTCCTACATTAGGGGTCACTCTTCGTGTTACACATTTGTGTGGATTTTAACAAATCCATAACGTTATATATACATGATTACGCTGAACAATCTCACCTATTTAAACTCACATAACATGCTCTGGTGACACAGCAAGTTAAGTGTCGAGATGCTGATTGCAAAGTTTGTGGTTCAAAGCTAACAGCGTGATCGATGGGAGAAAGATGAGACAGTCTGCTCCCGTAAAGTTTAGTCACAGAAATCATTAAAAAAGAGATTTCCTCTGTTCTTTAGGAGTTCTGGAGTCCTGGTGAGGCATTGTACATTAATGCACTGGATTGCAAGGTCAGTTTAAACCACAAGGTCGGTGGGCCAAACTCACCAGCCATGTCTTGGAAATTCTTTACAGGGTCACTATGAGTTGGAACCAACTCGATGGCATTTAACAACAACATAGACGTCCTGGTGTGGCGCTGTAGGATAAGTACTGGACTGCTAACCAAGAGGTTGGCCATTCAAACCCACCAGTCACTCAACAACACTTAACAACAATAAATAGGAGTCCTGGTGTGGCACTGTAGGATAAGCACTGGACTGCTAACCAAGAGGTTGGTCATTCAAACCCACCAGTTACTCAACAACACTTAACAACAATAAATAGGAGTCCTGGTGTGGCACTGTAGGATAAGCACTGGACTGCTAACCCTGAGGTTGGCCATTCAAACCCACCAGTCACTCAGCAACACTTAACAACAATAAATAGGAGTCCTGGTGTGGCACTGTAGGATAAGCACTGGACTGCTAACCATGAGGTTGGCCATTCAAACCCACCAGTCACTCCTTGGAAACCCTAAATAGTAACACTACAAGTTGGAACACACTCGATGGCACTTAACAACAGCAACAGCATAGGGTCGTTATGAGTTGAAATTGACTCTAAAACAGTTGTTTAGTGAGCTATTTCCCCCTATTGATCCTCTCTCTCATCTCCTTGTTGTTGTTGCTAGGTGCCATAAAGTCAGTACTAGCTCATAGTGACCCTTTGCACAACAAAATGAAACACTGTTTGGTCCTGTGCCTACCTCACAATCGTTACTATGTTTGAGCTCATTGCTGCTACCACTTTGCCATTGGGGAGTCTGCTCCTTTTTATCTGACTCTCCAAACATGATATCCTTCTTCAGTGACTGGTCCCTCCTGGTAATATATCAAGTATGAGAGATGAAGTCTGGCCATCCTGGCTTCCAAGGAGCACTCTGGCTATACTTCCAACACAGATCTGTTCATTCTTTTGGCAGGCCATGGTATTTTCAATATTCTTCTCCAATACCATAACTCAAATGCATCAATTCTTCTATGGTCTTCCTTATTCACGTCCAACTTTCGCATACATATGAGGTTATTAAAAATCCTATGACTTGGGTCAGAAGCGCCTTAGTTCATAAACTGACATCTTTGCTCAACACTTTAAAGAGGTCTTGTGCAACAGATTTGCCTAATGCAACACGTCATTTGATTTCTTGACTATTGCTTCCATTAGTGTTGATGGTTGATCTGAGCAAAATAAAGCCTTTGACAATGTCAAGCTTTTCTCCATTTGTATTGTTGTTGTTAGGTGCCATTGAGTCAGTACTGACACATAGCCACCTTATGTACAACAGAATGTAACATTGCCAGGTTCTGGGCCAACCTCACAATTGTTGCCACGCTTGAGCCCATTGATGCTTCCGCTTTGCCAATCCATCTCATTGGGGGTCTTCCTCTTTTTCTCTGACCCCTCCACCTTACCAACCATGATATCTTTCTCCAGCAACTGGTCCCTCCTGACAATATATCCAACGTATGAGAGACGAAGTCTGGCCTTCCTGGTCTCCAAGGAGCACTCCAGTGGCACTTCTTCCAACACAGATCTGTTTATTCTTTTGGCAGCCCATGGCACTTTCAATATTCTTAGCCAACACCATAACTCAAAAGCATCAATTCTTCTAGGGTCTTCCTTATCCACTGTACAGCTTTCACATGCATATGAGGTTATTGAAAACACCATGGCTTGGGTCAGGGGCACCTTAGTCCTCAAGCTGACATCTTTGCTCTTCAACATCCACTTATATGGATGATGTTTATTGGTCTGGTGCTGAGGATTTTTCTTTTCTTTATATTGAGATGCAACCCATATCAAAAGCTATGGTCTTTGATCTTCACCAGTAAATATTTTAAGTCCTCTTTGCTTTAAGCAATCAAGGTTGTATGATTTGCATATGGCAGGTTGTTAATGAGTCTTCCTCCAATCCTGATGCCTCATTTTTCTTCATATAACCCAGCTTCTCAAATTATTTGCTCAGCATACAGGTTGAATAAGTATGGTGAAGAATACAACCTTGGCGCACACATTTCCTAATTTTAAACCATTTGGTGTTCCCTTGTTCTATTTCAATAACTGACTCTTGGTCTAAGTACAAGTTCTTCATGAGCACTATTAAGTGTTCCATTCCAGTGGTGAAGATTTTTGTTTTCTTTACATTGAGGTGCAACCCATACCGGAAGCTATGGTCTTCATCAGTATGTATTTTAAGTCCCCTCGCTTTCAGCAAACATGATTGTATCATCTTCATATTGCAAGTTGTTAAGTGTTCTGGATACTCATCTGGCAATTACTAATGCCTCATTTTTCTTCATATAACCCAGCTTCTCAAATTATTTGCTCAGCATACAGGTTGAATAAGTATGGTGAAGAATACAACCTTGGCGCATACATTTCCTAATTTTAAACCATTTGGTGTTTATGAATGAATGAAATGAATGAAATGAAGCTATGGTCTTCATCAGTATGTATTTTAAGTCCCCTCGCTTTCAGCAAACATGATTGTATCATCTTCATATTGCAAGTTGTTAAGTGTTCTGGATACTCTCTGGCAATTACTAATCTTTGTACTGGTTCTATAGTTTTCCTTTTCTAAAATGCCATGTAGTTGGAATTTATACAGTATGTAGTTTTTTTCAAACTGATTTCTTTCACTTAGTAATATACATTTAAAGTTATTCCATTTCTTTTTGTAGCTTGATAGCTCATTTCTTCTTATTGCTGAACAATATACTCTATTGTATGGATGTATAATTCAATTTCATAAAACAAAGTCCAGAACTTAGAGTTTTGGAAGGCAGTAGTGCATTGTGATTCAGAACATGGTGTTTCTGTTAGAATCACATTCTCCACAAGTTATGAGCTGTCTGACTAGGTACCTAACCTTTCTAACCCTCAGCCTTTTCGTATATAAATTGATACTTGCCTTTAGGGGTCCTTGAAATAATAAGTGAGATAATCCAGATAAAATACCCCAGTGTTTCAGGCAGCCACTACTGTTGTTATTGTTGCTCTAAATAATAATATCAAGTAAAAGTATAGATAGAAAGTGTCCTGTAAATTTTAAAGTTTTATCTGTAGTATAATCATTGCAAAGGAAGCCCTGTTAGCACAGTGGTTAAAACGCTCGACTATTAAATGAAAACGGAGATGGTTTAAGCCTGCCAGTCGCTCCCTGGGAGAAAGATGTGGCAGTCTGTTTCTGTAAAGATTGAGAGCTTTGAAAACCTTAAGGGGCATTTCGAGTCTGTCCTATAGGGTGAGTAAGAGTTGGAGTTAATAATCAGCAATTTTTTGTTTTTGTTTTGTTTTAAATAATTACCTACTCAATGGCATTTAACAGCAGCATCAATTAAATGTTGCTGTAAGTTGGAATGGACTCAACAGAAGGGGGTTTGGCTTTGAGTATTTACTTATTAGTTTTATTTAACTGTTGTTGTTAAGTGTCATTAAGTTGGTTCTGTCTCATAGTGAACCCTCCATAGGTTTTCCAAAGAGCAGCTGCTGGGTTTGAGCCACTGACTTTGTGGTTAGTAGTCCAATGCTTACCTTAGAGTGCCACACCAGGACTCCATATAGAACTGTCCCATAGGGTTTCTTTGCCTGTCATCTTTTATGATAGCATATCAACAGGCTTTTCTTTTACAGTACTGCTGGGTCAGTTTGAACCACCAATACTGCAGTTATTAACTGAGCCAAATGGTTTGCAGCACCTGGGGACTTTTTATATAACTGCTCCTGCTGTTCCAACTCATAACGACCTGTGTTAAGTTTCCAAGGAGCAGATAGTGGATTTGAACCATTGACCTTGTGGTTAACAGTTCAGTGCTTATTATTCATATAATGCTTATTATAGGCCATTCTTCGAAGCCATCTACAAATATTAGCATATCAAATGGTATAATTTTTACATGTGTATTTTCATTAATTTGTGAAAACTGTGTATTCAGTTTACATGGGGAACAGTATCTGGGAGGTTCTATCATTTGCTCAGGATCTCACAACTACTGAGTTGCCAAGCCAGTACTCAAAGCAGGGATGTATGCTTCCAAGAATATGACTTTATGCCACAAGCACTTCAATAGACAGCTATCAAGCAGAATAGAAACAATTTAATCTGAGAGTTTGAATCCAATGTTACTATCTCAAATAGTGCCGGACAAACTCGTGTGAGCTTCATACTGTCCAAAAATGGACTCTGAGGAATTTGACATAAAAAAACAGAACGGCAGGTTGGAAAGTTACTGTCATGAGTGGAAAGTGTCTATTTCCACTCTCCAATTTTCCTTCACTTAGTTCCTGTACATAGGCAAAGAGGCAGAGATTTTAACAAAACAAGGAGTTACTGAATGTCTTCAAAACAGGAAAGGTGTGTGTCAGGGTTGTATCCCTTTAGCATATTATTCAGTCTGTGTGCTGAACAAATAATCTGAGAAATTGGATTATATGATAAAGAATGTGGCATCAAGACTGGAGGAAAATTTATTAACAACCTGTGATATGCAGATGACACAACCTTGCTTACTGGAAGCAAAGAAGACTTAAACTACATACTAATGAAGATCAAAGACTAGAGTCTTTAGTATGGATTGCATCTTGAGTAACAAATAACATATGATAAATGGAGAAAAGATTGAAGTTATCTAAGACATCGTTTTGCTTGGATTCACAATCAATGCTCATGGAAGTAGCAGTCAACAAATGAGGTGATCTATCACATTAGGCATATCTGATGCAAAAGACATCTTTAAAGTACTAAAGAGGAAAGATGCTACTTTAAGGACTAAGGTACACCTGACCCAAGCCATGATATATTCAGTCATCTCATATGCATATGAAAATTGGACAAATAATAACGAAGGCTGTTGAATAATTGTTGCATTTGAATTATGTGTTGATGAAGACTATGGAAAGTATTATGGTCTGCCATAAGAACAAAGGAAAGTGACTTGGAAGTAGTACAGACAGAATGCTCCTTAGAAAGAAGGATGGTGAGACTTTGCCTTTCATTCTTTGAATGTGCTATTAGGAGGGATCAGTCCTTGGAGAAGGACATACCAATGATTCAAATTTGGAATTTGCCACCTCAGTCTCCCCACAGTTAAGATATTAACCTCCATGTCCATAAGGCCAAGAAACATAGAACTTAGATTCTCTGAGGATGTCTTCAGGTGTTACTAGCGGAGATTATTTTTTTATTTTATTTTAATAATTACTACCATGGTCTTTAACAAACCCTGGTAGCATAATGGATTGCAAGTTGGGTTTCTAACCTCAAGGTCAGCAGTTCAAATCTACCAGCTGCTCCACGGGAGACAGATAAGTCTTTCTGCTCCCTTAAAGATCGACAGTCTCAAAAACCCTATAGAGGGTCGCTATGAATTAGAATCGACACTATGACACCAAACCACCACCGCCACCATCATGATCTTCAGCATTGTCATATTATCACAGCTACCATATTCCTAGTGATTTCATATAGTCAAGCATGGCAATATGGAATTTATTTACATTACTCATTTTGTCCTTACTGCACATTATTCTTCCATTGGACATCAGTGTTCTAGAGACCCAACTATTTTGAGTCTAAGAAATGTTGTTGTTAAGTGACGTTGAGTCAGTTCCCACCCATAGTGACACTATGGAGGGTTTCCAAGGAGCAACTGTTAAGCTTGAACTGCCTACTTTGTGGTTCAAATCAACTTTATATCTAGCACATTAACCCACAGCGTCACACAAGCAACCTATAAATTTCACCCCCTGTACCATCTCTTTTTTATGCTTTGCTGAAGTTAGATCAAGTTGGATTTTATTAATGCAAATAGATGGGTCTTTTCAATATGCCCACATTAAAGTATCTCATGCACTGGGAAATTTTTCAGTAAGACAATTTACCAGAGTCCTGGTGTGGTGCCATAGTATAAGCACTTGACCTCAAGGTCAGTTTGAAGCACAAGGTTGGTAGTTCAAACTCACCAGCCACTCCTTGAAAATCCTGTTCAGAGTCACGTGTCAGAACAAACTCAATGGCACTTAAAAAACAACAAGTAGGTAATTTTCCAGGTTAAGTGTCTTGGGAAGGACTTACAAAATCCCTGGTTGGTTCAAACAGTTTGCTTTTGATTAATAATCAAATGATTAATGTTTGGAATCTACCCATTGGTAGCACAATCTACTTCTACAATATTGCAGTCATTGAAAACCCTATAGAACACAGTTCTATTCTGAAATATGTGGTGTTGCCATGGGTTGGAATCAACCTCACGGCAAAGGGTTTGGCTGTTTTTGTTTTATGAGACTTATATATTATTCTTTAAAAGAATATTGTTGTTGTTGTTGTTGTTAAGTGCCGTTGAGTCGGTGCCGACCCATAGCGACCCTGTACAGGGTTTCCGAGGCTGTAAATCTTTACGGGAGCAGAACGCCTCATCTTTCTCCCGCAGAGCAGCTGGTAGTTTCGAACTGCTGACCTTAAGGTTCACAGCCCGATTCGTAACCACTACTACTAAAAGCTACTATTTATTGGGCATTTACAGTTAGTCATGAGAAAAGATTGAAGTTGTCAAGGACTTCATGCTTCTTAGATCAACTATCAACACTCATATAAGCAGCTGTCAAGAAATCAAACGACATAGTGCTTTAGGCAAATCTGTGGCACAAGACCTTTTTAAAGTGTTGAAGAGCAAAGATGTCAGCTTGAGGACTAAGGCACATGTGACCCAAGCCATGGTATTTTCTATAACCTCATATGCATATTCTGGTAGCATAGTGGTTACTAATTGGGCTGCGACTTGCAAGGTCAGCAATTAGAAACTACCAGCTGTTCCACAGGAGAAAGATGAGGCTTTCTGCTCCTGTAAATATTTACAGCCTCAGAAATCCTGTGCAGGGTTGCTATGAGTCAGAACTGGCTCCACAGCACATAACCAGCCATATGCATGCAAAAGCTACACAGCGAATGAGGAAGACCGTAGAAGAATTGATGCTTTTGAGTTATGGTGTTGGAGAAGAATATTGAAAGTGTCATGGTCTGCCAAAAGAACCAACAGATCTGTGTTGGAAGAAGTGCAACCCAGAGTGCTCCTTGGAGGCCAGGATTGCCAAACTACATCTCTCATACTTCAGACATATTGTCAGGAATCACCAGTCACTGGAGAAGGATATCATGTTTGGTAAGGTGGAGGGTCAGAGAAAAAGAGGAAGACCCCCAGCAAGATGGATTTGCAGAGTGGCAGCATCAATGGGCTCAAGTGTGGCAACAATTGTGAGGTTGGCCCAGGATTGGGCAGTGTTTCATTCTGTTGTGATAGGGTCACTATGAGTCAGTACCGACTCGATAGCACCTAACAACAACATGTGGTCTGATATGTTCTTTGGATTCACTGTTGAATTTAAACTCCATATTACCTCTCTTAGAGAAGAGAAAACAAAGGTATTGGGGCTGTTAAATGATTTGCCCAAGGTAACACAATTGGTGAGTAGCCAAGTTGGTTTGAATATAGATCCCATACTTTTGACTTTTAGGCTATACTAGCAATGTTTTGAAGGGTTTGTGTCAGTGATAAGACTATGCAATGACATATACTGGGCAGCAAGGGTCAAGAAAAGCCCTAAAGAAAGTATGAGAAGTGAAAGGGTGGCTACAAGAAAGAAACAGCCCCTTGTTTCCCACTCCATGTACTCAGATAACCTGAAATGGAACTCAATATTAAGTCCCTACTCTTTCTACTGTATTGTTAAGTGCCATTGAGTCAGATCTGAAGCAGTGTTTCAGAGGAGCAGCTTTTGGGTTTGAACTGCTGCTCTTGTGGTTTGCAGTCCAGTTCTGAGTCTGCAAAACTGGATTTTCCATAATCTCAACAGCAAATATAATCATAACCCATCGATCAAGAGCCCTTGAGAGATTGCAATACTTTGAGAATGTGCTGCAAATCAGATACAAATCCTGTAAGCCGCAGGAGACCAGGACCCTTCCCCCACCCCTTTTGACTATGTGTTGGCTTTGCAATTTTCCTCAATTCCAGCTGCTGCCTCTGCTGCTGCATTCAAGTTAGGATGGACTCCCCCGAGATGATCTCTTCCCAGTGTTCACAACGGAATCTTGTTCTCCATGAAAAGTTAATTCACATCATATGGAGGAACAAATGACTCCCAGACAGTAGTTTATTTTCTTTGGCTCTTCATAGAATTGGACCAAATAATAAAATTCTTAATAATAATGATAATGATGCTATAGAAATGCAAAAAATTAAGATTATTATTCTTGCAGAAGACTATTCATTTAACAATCCTAATTTTACCACATACTTCTATTGGTCAGGCAACTGTTTAGTTTTCCTTCATCATATTCTTTTGTCACTTGGTGTATTGAGTTTCCAGATGCTTATTGTATTCTGTGGCTAATTATCTATTGAAACAATTACATTAACTATGTTATCACTTGAAAATATATATATGTTTTTTTTTAAAGGAAAGAGAAAGAGTGGAAACATTATAATAAGTGACATTTTCAAAGTTTTTTGAAATGCACATTGAAATTGTTAGAGAAGGAACAAAAATTATCACAAAAAATGAAGCAAATGACATGCAATCAGCTATCCCGATGCTGTATCAATGACCTCGTGAAACATACACAAAGATCTCATGTTGACCATCTTAAATCGATCCTTATTAATCTCATTAAAATGGAGGAGAAAAAAATAACCAAAATTAAGGCAAAGTTTGTAGGCAATGTCTGTCTGCAGAGCCTCCCCACACATGTGTTATATCTGCCTTGAGTATATATTAGAGGAATATAATCCAAGAAAATCCTCAGCAATCCTAAAGAGTGCCCTTTTATGCTCCTTTTGTGGACCTGTTCTTCCAGAAACCATTTACCACTTTCTTTGCATTGTTCTTAGTTCACTCCCTCCGGAAAAACATGAGACAGGTTTCTGTTTTATTACTGCTTATATCCTTCTTCAATTCTGCAGCCAGAATCTACTTACGCTTAACATGCTGAGTGAGAACGGCTTTCTGAATCCCATATGAATCGTTCATGATGTCCAAGAGCAGTTTTGTGAGGTTCCGGTTTTTTTCTTCTTCCACCTTTCCGATTTCGTTCTAAAGCAGGTCTAAGATACGTGAGTTTAATCACTTTGCAGTGCTTGCAGGGTTACAGGTTTACAGGCTGCAGACTGGAGTCCCACAGTCTCCTTTTTTCTTTCTTCTGAACTGCTGTGATCAGCCTCCCTCAAGTCCCCCTTGTCTACTCTATGTCTACAGAGGTCTACCCTTTGGGGTACCTCTGTTGCTTTCTAAATTGACTTTATTCTGTTAAACGAGTTAATGTGTGAGTGAAGCTGGCTCCATATTTTCTCTCTTAAAACCAAACCCTGAAAAAAATCAACCCAGAGGAATAAGGAACTTCAAAAGCTGGGACTCAGGTTCCACAAGACTACTGAGCTCTCCTTTGACCCCTCAATGTCTCCTTCCTACGGCTCACAGAAGTGAAATGTTCCTAAAAGTTCAAGTGGAAGCTGTTTTCCTCTTAGAAACAAGGAGTCTACTCACTTGTCACAGGGTCCATTTAGAAGCCTTTAGTCTCTACTGCAAAGAGAGAAAATGCTGAACTGTAGGTGAAACAAAAACATAGGTGGCTGAACAACTTAATGGTGATTCAAAAGGAGGAAAATTTCTCTGTCCTCGCTTAAAAAAAAAAAGAGGAGAACTTCCTGCATCTAAGGTTCTTCTTTTACTCCTGGTGTGGCACTGTAGCATACACACTAGACTGCTAACCTCAAGGTTGATGGTTCAAACCCACCAGCCACTCGGAAACACTATACTAGGTCGCTATGAGTTGAAATCAACTCGATGGCACTTAACGATAGCAACAAGTTTCTTCCCAGAGCTATGATGTTGAGAACCGTGAACTTCAGGGGGTAGAAAATACAACTAGTTTTTTTGTCTTCATCAGCATATGTTCCAAGTGATTAGTGTCTCAGTTCTGTGGTCTTGTTATTGATGAAGATACAGTTTCTATATTGCTCATGGTGATTATTCAGCCTTTTTTCCTTTTTTTTTTTTTCAAGTTTCTAATGTGATTTGGATGAAAATCTACAAAGCAAACTAGTTTTCCATCCAACAATTCATACAAAGTTTGCTTTGTGACATTGGTTACAATCCCCATAATGCAACAACACTCTTCAGAGTTCTTTCCTGTGTTTATCACTTCCATTATTCCTTCTTTTCTATCTCTTTCTGACTTTTGAGCTTCTTCCTTGGTCACATGCTACACTCTGGCTCTTTTATGTGGTTAATTGTGCTAAGGAGTACATAGCTCTCTGGTATTATTTTTCAACTTATAAGTTGGTGAAAGTTGAGCCATGGGGTTGAGTTCATTTACAACCTTGAAGGATGAAGAAGGGCCATAGTCTGGGGATTCCAGCAGTTTCTATCAGACCAGTAGACTTGGTCTTCTTTTCAACTTTGTGCCTTTGCTTAAATGTGACCTATCTTGGATCATAGCTTTTGCTAATAAATTAAAAAATGCTTAACTATCTACCAGTTATTTAACCTAATTGAAAGAAAATCTACAACTTCTGGTGTTTGAATGTTTGATACTGGGACAAACTCCACTAGGCATATGGAAACTCAGAGATGAGCGTTTTCCGTCTGCCAATCCAGAGAATCCTACTTTAGCCCTGCCTTGTCCCTACAATATTCTTAGCTCTGATACTTCCTCCTTCTACTATTTACTATTCACAACAATGCCTAACAGAGTTCTTTTCTTAATAAACATTAAATAATTTTTTTTGAAGTTTCATGGTAACTTAATCTTCACAGTTAACATTTCTATATTTTATCAGGGTCTTCAATGTCTTCGTTTCTTGTAATAACTTATTTTGTTGTTGTTAAGTGCCATTGAGTCAGTTCCGACCCATAGCGACCCTCTATAGGGTTTCCTGAGGAGCAGCTGGTGAGCTTGAACTGCCGATCTTGTGGTTCAAACTGGCTTTGCAGTCCAGCACATTATCCCACATCACCACACCAGGAGTTCTGTAATGACTTATAGTAAGACCTTTATGTTTCATTGGAAGTCCCTATGACAATATCTTTGTGGCTCAAAGAAGCCTTTTCATAGTCTTTAAAGATTAGCCAAGGCATTGCTAAATCTTCTGTAGAGGTGCTGTCCTGCTTTGTAGAATTTACTACAGCCTCTACAATCAGTTAAAGGTTTATGATGTGACTGATTGACTCGTTCAATTATAATAAACCAAATGTGAGATATTATCCAGATAGTTTTATTATTATCTCAAACTTTCATTAACCATTCCAATTATCACTGCTTCGTTCAGTATGGCTAATTCTGCAATCATAATGTAATGAAACTTAAGTATTCTATCACAGTCTCAAAGCATACTCCTTACAACATATTATTGGCAGAATTTTCCTGTGAATGGGAAATTCCCAAATTACCAAGACCATTCCTAATGAACTATTAATGTATTAGATAAAAGAAAGGATACTAGGAAGTTCTGAAGTAGAAGAAAAAGAAAAACAATGCAAGACAACATTTGGTGTCTTTCATTTTGTGGTACTTGGTAATGTACTTCAAAATGCTAAGGTGTACTTTTTTCACAATTCAAAATCTCAGAAACTGAAATACCTCCTACATGTTATGAATGCATTGTGTCATAAAATAATCATCTGTGCGTTTCCTTTTTTAGGGTCACATAAAATAGTGGGAAAGTCTTTTAACATAACATAGTAGAAAATACTGGAAAATGGTGATGGTCAGGGGAATGGTGGCATAGCCAGAACCAAAAGAAACTGAAATCCTATAAAGAAATGTCTCTTGTCATCTAAGGTGGGAACCACTTTGTACTGTGTGTTGCAAAATCTGATTTACTCTTATACTATAGCAGAGATGTTGTTGTTGTTAAGTGTCATCGAGTCAATTCCGACCCATAATGACCTTGTATTGGGTTTCCAAGGAGCAGTTGGTGAGTTTGAACCACAGACATTGTGGTTCAAAATAACCTTGCAGTCCATTGCGTTTTTTTGCAGTGAAATAATAATGATGATGACTGAGAAAGGGACCATCCTTCCCAGAGAGTACCCCTTCCCCTTCCACTTGCATGCAGTGATGACCAAATGATTTTAATTTACTTTACTTTTTTGTTTTGGAGTGTGAGCACAAGTGATGAGTATCTCTTTTGGGAAGAGGTTTAAAGAAGCAGGTGTATCTTTTCCACACCTTCTTTTCCTTTCCATCTGTTGGATGCAAACAATAAAAATGAAACCCAATGGGTTCAGTAAGCTAAGCTCCTAGGCATTCGTAAAACTCAATCAAGAAAAGCTGGTTGCTAGCTAGGAACACATGCCTAGGACTGCTACAAAAGTGAGAAATATTACAATTGAGACAACAATTATTTTTAGATCTACTTGTTAAAGCAGCTGTATTACCCTAATATATTCACATCACTTTTCAGTATCAAATGTAAGACATTAAGTTATAAGTGAGATAAAGGTAGAATTGTCGACCTTAAGGCTAGCAGTCCAATGCTTATCATACAGCGCCATCAGGTCTCCTTCAGAAGTTGGGGAGGGGCTTTACTTACCATCATCACCCAAAACAAGCTAAGAGAAGCATTTAGGAGGTCATGATATATATAAAAAACATTTTTGAAAAAAAATTCTGAAGTGGAAAGAATAAGATTTGTTAGTTTGGAAGGCTTATCTATAAACAATGAGTCTAGAGAAACTAATTTCAGTTTACTTTAACAAACACATTCAAATCACTTAACTGTTTTCCAAATGACCTTCCCAAATAGCAACTCCTTGGCACTAATCTTCTTTAGGCGGAGGTTGGATGAGCACTTCAGGGCATTCATGCTTTAGACAGATGCAAAATAGATTATCTCTAAGGCAGCATTTGTCTCTTAGTGTCCACATGAGGATAATACTCATGTTTAAGTGGACATTTAGCTATGGTAGAAGGATGTAAAAAGTGAGGCTGTCTTAATAATAAAGACCAAACTCTTCTGCATAGAAATTTCTGATGGATAAGAAGGGGAAATGAAAAGCTCATATTTTCTTGAGTAGATGGGCTTATTTCTAAGTCAGGAAAAGACTGTGTAAATGATCAGTAAGAGGAAATCATTTATCCAGTCCACACACATTTATTTTGCACTTATTAGGTATATGACACAACTTTGTATAAGTATAGGACTTGAGTACTTGGGCAAATGAAACAAGCCAGAAAGACAGCATACTAGAAGGGAATAAGCCTAGCATTTAGAGTGAGTCAGAAGAGCAAGATTCAAGATTCATTTCTGTCTCTTATTGGCTAAAAGTCCTTAGTAACTCATTAATTCTTCTTACACTTGATCAAAAATTATTCTATCATTAATATAAAACACATCTATAATTTAAATTTTAAAAACATTTATGACCTTACAATATTTCTAATTAACCATTATTTCATAACTCAGAAAACTAGTGTTAATAAATTTAGGTATTCCCTTCTAAAAGATTTTGTTGTTGTTGCTATTGTTAGTGTTAAATTCCTTCGAGTCAGTTCCTATTCATAGTGATCTTATATAGGGTTTCTGAGGAGCAGCTGGTCGGGTTGAACCACTGATGGTTCAGTTCAACCAACCTTTTTGGTCCAGGGTTTATCCTACAGCGTCACACCAGGCAAAAGTAAAAAGACACTGGTTTAATATTTGCGTGTTTTGAATTATAATGATTCTTAACCAAAAGCTGAAGACTTGGGGATCAATATCCATAAGGGTCAGGAACTCTGGTTGCATAGTGGTTATGAGTCAGGCTGCTAATCTCACTGTGAGCAGTTTGAAACTACCAGTGGTTCTGCAAGAGAAAAATGAGGTTTTCTGTTCCCATAAAGATTTACACCCTTGAAAAATTTATACAGGGCTGTTAAGAGTCAAACTGACTCCGTGGCACTTAACTACTACCACCATACATGAGAGCAAGGTCTTCAAACTCTGAATAGTGCCCAGCTAGTTTTCATGGGCAAGCTCTGCAACTGTGAACATGGAGTAGAGTGTGGGACTTCAACCACAAGCTTATTTGAGTTCTTTACTACTTGGCATTCTGGGCTGTTCAACCCCGGCATCCTAGTTAATGATGATCTCTGTGGTTATAGTTGAAGGGAGGCAATCATTGTGTTTATAATTTAAAGTAAATAATAATATCAATCCCTTAATTGTTCTCTCTGAAAGAAATTTCTGGGTTTCATTTCTGCGTATTTTATGTTTATTCATGATTTATTAGATACCATATCAATGTTGGAGTTCACTGATTAGATGGCAGAATAGTTTCACTTATCTGTGAGACAATGGAAACTAAACATCTTCTGAATCAATCATTCTACTAGCCCTTTAGACAGTTCTCCCTTAAGAGAATCTCGCCAAAACCATGTCATTAGATAGAAAGAAAATAAAAACAAATAAACCAAAATGGGATGTGATATCTAGGCTCTCATCTGAGGCTCACAGAGTTTAGCTAAGTGAAAGAATTTTCAGAACTTGTCCTTAAGCCTGCTTCTGCTCCCTGATAAATTAATGGACTATTAAAAGTGAATGAACAAGTATTAATCAGATAGTTGCAGAGACCATTTTATTTTATTATTGTGAATTGAGTGAAGATTTACAGAGCAGATCATTAATTTTGCATTCAACAAATCATATTCTTTGCTTCATCTCAATGATTGCAATCCTCTCCATGTAACAACTATCCCACTTCCTCCTGACCCTCCATTCCAATCTTTCTGAACTTTGTCCTTAGGTAATGTTGCCTTTTGATCTTGAATATTTGTCCATTCCATAGCATAATGTCCTTCAGGTTCATTAATTTTATAAGGTGCTTCACAAATTCATAGCTTTTCTTCGACATTGTGTCATATTGAATTGTGTGTATGTACCAACTTTTGTTTATCCATTATTCCACTGATGGACCTTTAGGCTTCTGCTCTTTAGAATAGTGCTGTAATGGACATGGGTGTGCATATATCTACTCGTGTCATGGTTCTTATTTCTTGTGACTATATACCAGGTAAAGGTATTGCTGGTTCATATGGAATTCCTACTTCTAATTTTTTACTATGTTTTGGAATAGTTTGAGTAGAATCAGTCTCATTTCTTCTCTGAATAGTGGTGGTGGTGTGGTGGTTATGTGCCGTGGAGTTGGTTCCGACTCATAGCGACCCTGTACAGGGTTTCTGAGGCTGTAAGTTTTTATGGGAGCAGAAAGCCTCATCTTTCTCCTGTGGAACAGCTGATAGTTTTGAACTGCTGACCTTGTGGTTTACAGCCCAATTTGTAACCACTACACTACCAGAGCTCCTTATTTACTAATAAAGTCTGGGTCTAGACATTTTTTTGTCAGGAATTGTTTAATGACCTGATTGATTTCTTCTTTGTTATAAGTCTGTTCAAATTTTCTACTTCCATCTGTTTTGTTTAGGTAGGTAGTGTTTTCTAAAAATTTGCCCATTTCTTCTAGATTTAAATATTTGTTGGAGTACAGTTCTTCATAGTATTCTATTATTATTACTTTTATTTCCATTGTTTCTGTTGTGACATCACTTACATTATTTCTTATTCATGTTATTTGCATCCTTTCCTTTCCTTTTGTTAGATTTGACAATGGTTTGCAGATATTATTAATCCTCTCATATAATTGACTTCTTGTCTTGCTGATTCTTTCTATTATTTTTCTGTTTCATTTATTTATACCCTAATCTTTATAGTTTCTTTTCTTCTGGCAGTAGTAGGGTTACTTTACTCTTCTTTTTCTAATTTTAAGATATGTTGTGGTGTTAATGTGTTGATTCTTATTCTTACTTCCTTATTGATGTGTGTTTATTGCTATAAATTGCCCTCTAAACACTGGTTTTGCTGTGTTTGTAGGTTTTGATATTTTGTGTTTTCATCCTCATTGGATGTAAAGTTTTATTTTTTATTCCATATTTTATTTGTTCCACTACTTAGTAGTGTTTAAGCATGGTATCATTTAATTCCCACGTATTTTCTTTTTTCCCTTGATCTTACTAGTATTGATTTATAATTTTATAGCATTGTGATATGAAAAGATGCTTTGCAGTGCTTTAAGATGTTTTTAATTTTATGTCTTTGACGCCTAATACATGGTCTGTTCTAGAGAATGTTCCAGATGCACTGGAAAAGAATGTGTATTATGCTATTAGTTGAGTGTTCTTTATAGGTCTATGAAATCAAGCTGGTCGATTTTGTTGTTTAGTTCTTCTGCTTCTTTATTGAGTTTCTTTCTAAATGTTCTGTCCTTCATCAAAAGTGGTTTATTAGAGGTGGGGCTTGATGGCAGAGAAGGTAGAGGTTCAATGAAGTTTTTCTTCAGCAATACCACAGAATATCAGGTGAAGCAGGTTCAGGGTAGAGCTCCAAAACTCTGAACCACATAGGTAGGAATATTTAAAAAGTTTAAAGGCTTATAGCTAGTGGAACTTGTAGTGGAAGTAAGAAATTGTGTACTTTTGAATCTGTTGGGCTTCGCAGCCCAGAACTGACAACTTGGATGAGACAAAATGGCAAGATCAAGCAGGATAACAGACCTACCACAGAATAATGTCATGGGAACCTCGGCACATAGGTGGAGAGTACATTTTGTCAATTTGCTTTGTTATGATTTTCTTTTTTTGGTATCTCTTCATTAGCCATCCACTGTTTGTGCAACTCCATTCTGGTGACTAGACGGGGTTCCTGAGTGAGTGAACACCCCCACTCCCACCACTGGTGGGTTCTTCTGTCACACATGTGCACAAATACTCTCAGCCCAAGAACCAGCCCTGAACTGTTTTCTAATAGGGAAAAGTCATGAACAAGGGGTGTGGAGAGGGAAAGAGAGTTTAAAAATTAGACAGGCCAAAAATTAAATTAAATCCTGAGGTATAGCATAGCAACCAATAGTGGCATCTTGAAATTTATCAGATGGCCTTGAAGGCAAGAAGCTGAAAGAGGACATCAAAGTCATACTTATATTAAGCAAGAGTTTTGTTTTAATTTTTTTTCCTTTTCTCTCCCTCCTTTCCCCTTTCTGTGATTATAGACAAGAGTCCAATCTAGTTTTGGTTGTTGTTGTTTTGGGGGGTTGTTTATTTTTTATTTTTTG
>NW_006408681.1:3107482-3112256 GCF_000296735.1 Chrysochloris asiatica
TGGATGTTTACAGCTGTTTCTCTTCATTTTGATTTGTGGGCCATTAGCAAATGAAGGTTCTGTGAGTTTTTCTCTACTTTTAGGAGGCATTTTTTTCCCAGTCGCATTCTGCGTGCCTTCCCACCTTCCGGTCCTGTATCTGACAGTGTTTCTTTGCTATTCATAGAGTTTTCAAAGACTAGCGATTTGGAAGTAGTTTGTCACTCTTTCTTCCTAGTCTGTCTTTGTTTGGAAGCTCATCTGAAACCTGTCCACCATGGGTGACCCTGCTTGTTATTTAAAATACCGGTGGCATAGCCCTCAGAATCACAGCTATTCAAACCACCAGAGCACGACAGACAGATGAGTGGCAGTTGTGTGTTCGCTGTTAAACACGAATCTCGTGCTACAGCCCTTAAGTCCGGCTCAAAGGTGGGATTTCCATCCTCGAATGTCATGGCAGTCAAGAGGCGGAAACGCAGCAGGGGTGACTGGGTTGTAATGAGACACTTTGGGCTGCGCTTGTGGGTCTCTAAATTAGTCCAGCCCGCCTCAAATCCATGATCCAATGGCTAGGACGGTGAGGCGCCCTCGCGTCCGGAGTAAGTAGGACAGCCTGGCTGGACACTGCAGTCTCTTCCCGCTAGGCAGCGTCTGTTCCCCCCACCCCAACCTGGTCTCCAGACACCTCTCACCCCACCGCTCCGTGGTCTGGGTTTCATTTAACACCTCCACCAGGTTTGCTCAGTTCTCACACATCGTTCAGTCACAGCCCCCTCCATTAGCACAACCATTGCATTATTGTTACCTTTATTGCCACTCCTAGAGGCAGATTCAAAAAGGAGGGAAATTTCTGAGTCTAAATAAAATCAATATTAACAACTAACAGCTAGGTAGTTCCATACAGTGTACAAACATATTTACATAGAGATTATTATATTGAATCTTCTTAGGTTTTTTTCCCTGCATCTCATTTTCTTTATAAATAAAATAGGTGAGACTCAACTTAATTAAGGTCACACCAATAGTAAATAGCCCCAGGCACCACACTTAAATAACTTGCTAGTTTAGTAACATAAGTGGTAATAAAAGAGCAAAACTAACTATTAATAAGCAGTTCCTACAGGCTAAGTATGGAAGTGGTGGTTCACTGGAAGAATTCTCATCTTCTATTTGGGAGACCCAGGTTTGATTACCAGCCAATGTACCTCATGCTCAGATAACACCTGTCTGTTAATGGAGACGTGTGTGCTGCTACGATGCTGAACAGTTTTCAGTGGAGCTTCCAGACTAAAAAGCCTAGAAAGAAAGGCCTGACAATCTACTTCAGAAAATCAGTCAGTGAGAACTTTATGTCTCACAAAGATTTGATCTGCAACCAATCATGGGGATAACACAGGAATAGGCGATGTTTCATTCTATTGTATTTGAGGCTGTCATTCATTGGTAGCCAACAACAACATACACAAGGACCACACTAAGGATTGGAGCTGGTATTATTATTAAAAAAAAAATGGAAACAAAGTCACAGAGATTAAGAAATATGTTTAAATGATCAGAGTTGTCAAAGGGTGCCATGGAGTTGGTTCCAACTATAGCGAAGCTGTATTGGGTTTTTGAGAAGCTGCTGGTGTTTGAACTGCCAAACTTGTGGCTAGCAGTCCAGTACTTATGCTAAAGCTCCACACCAGGACTCTAAAAAAGAGGTGTCTAAATTTAAACATGGTCTTTCTTAGAGTCTGAATTTCTGATATGGACATAACAATATTTGTTGATGGGACATATGTATTCCATGCCACAGTTTCTGGCACATCTCCTTATTTACTTATTCCTTCAATTAACAGATGTTTGCTTAATGTTTTCTCTGTGGAATTCTGGGGACACAAAGATGAATAGACTTTTTAGGAGGAAGAGTGCTGGAACAGGGGAGTCAACATGTAAGAGGATAATTTCAATGTAGCCTGGGGGATGCTGCAGAGGAATAAGAGGGTTCAATGAGGATACTTAGAGGGCAGAGACAATTGTAGTGATTCTATTAACTCTATAGGAGGAATGGGGTGGATGGGGGTGTGACAGTGCTTAGGAAAGGTTTGTAGATGAGGTGACAAGAGCTGAGGCTTGAATGAAGAAGTAAGCCTATTAATGAAAGGAAAGATATTACAAGAAAAGGAATCATTAGTGTTAAAAAATCAGCCTAGGACCCATATTTCAGCTATCACAAATTATTACGTGCCAACTTGAGCCTAAGGTGGGCTGTGGTGTGAGAGGATAGTTACTGCATATGGCTAGACAGGGAGTAGGGAACTGGTTTGTGTGAAATGTCTTAATTTTCACTCTTGGGATAATAAGGAGCTCCTGCAAGGTTTTAAGTAGGCAAATGGCATGGTTATAATTGTATTTTCAAAAGAGCATCATTGAGAGAATACATTTGAGGTGAAGGAAGGTGAAATGAAAGAAAAAAGCTGATTTTGTTTCTGCAGTCGCAATAGTTATAGCCTTAGATATCCTTCCACCTTAACGCATGCTGATAGGAATGGAACTAAAAGGCATGGCTTAAAGATAATTCTTCTTCTTCTTCTTTTTTTTTTTTTTTTAAGGCAAGTTTCAGCTTTTGCTGACATGTATCTTCATTTCCTTTTACTCTATTTTATTTTATTTTTTAACATTTATTGAGGACTTATTATGTGTCAGGTATGGTGTTGACAAACAGTGTTATGCTCTTTATTTTACAGAAGAAAAGAATGAGATTTACAGAGGTAAAGTAACTAGTTCAAAGCCACACAGCTAATTAGTGATAAAGATGAGTTTTAAACTGTGGAATTGTAGTGTGTTTGCTCTTTATCCTATTTTTAGACTACATTATCCAGAAGCT
Organism: Chrysochloris asiatica; assembly: GCF_000296735.1. Classification (NCBI taxonomy): domain Eukaryota; kingdom Metazoa; phylum Chordata; class Mammalia; order Afrosoricida; family Chrysochloridae; genus Chrysochloris; species Chrysochloris asiatica. The sequence continues at coordinate 3,110,334 of NW_006408681.1, forward strand.
GCTGCCTGTGGATAAGAGCTAGACTTGCATTTCAATTAAACCCTGGAGTTCGCAAAAGCATCCACTCCCTAAAATAATGAATGTCTGTAGTTACTACCTGACCACACATTATATGTGAAATAGAAGACACCTTTATGTTTTAATAGCATTTCAAAGATACTTAATCTTTCCTTCCCAGTTACTAGCAAGTTTAGCTTCCAGCATGACCCTTTGTCGACAAAATGATTAAAAAACATAGACCAGAATGCAGACCTCACAGCTAACATATCCTTGAGAGTGCTGATGGCACTCTAGTAAAAGAATTGGACTGCTAACTACAAGGTTGGCAGTTCAAACTCACCAGCTGCTCCATGGGAGAAAGTTGAGACTTTCTGTTTCCATAAAGATTTGTACCCTTTGGAAACCCTATACAGGGTTGCTATAAGTTGGAATCAACTTCATGGCACCTAACAACAACATAGTTACTCCAGAGTTTCACAAAGTGAGCCATATTGCAGACTTTGGGAAATCTGCATAGGTCTTAGTGATAAATGAATCTGTTTTCTGTTACCAAATGTTGAGAATATAGTGCATTAAATATAATTGAGCAGCTCTCTTTTCTTTGAGTTGTCTTACTGTCTTTAGTGCATAAACGTGGCTGTGAATTTTCTGGATTCAAGAATATATTGTCCATCAATGTATTTGATATCAAAAACTTTTTTATTCTGAGTAGCACAGTTGACATATGCAGACAAGGAAACTCGGAGAAAGCAAGTGAGTTAGACAGCTCTAGACTTCATGTCTCCCAGACAAGTATACTAAGTTATACTCCCAATACTGTGCTCTTCAGATGCCTTCCTGAGCCCAGTTGTGTCTAGGCATCACCCTTCCCCTTTGTGGCTCAGTGATAGAAATCTTGCCTTCCATGTGGGAGACCTCAGCCAGTGCACTTCAGGTGCAGCCACTGCTCATCTATCTGTAAGTGTCAACTTGTTTGTAGCTATGATGCTAAACAAGTGTCAGTAGAGCTTCTAAATTAAGACAGAGTAGGAAGAAAAGCCCAGTGATCTTCTGAAAATCAACTAGTAAAAACCCTGTGGATCAAATTGTTCAATCTGTAACCAATCAAGAGAATGGTGAAGGTTTGTGCTGTGTTTTCATTTGTTGCATAAGGAGTTGCCATGAATTCATGGTCAATATGATGGCAGCTAACAACATTTGAAACATTTACAAGAAAGGGAGCCTTGCTTTTTTAATTTCTTGGAGTAAGCCATTTCCCTAGTAGCTAAAAAGCAAGAACGGCAACATCCCAAGAAGGGCAAGAAAGTGTCATCAGCTCAGTGGGAGTTCACTGGGTCCAGAACTTAGCATCTTTCTTAGCATTTTCCAGTCAAAGTCTCAAAGTGGAGGCTGTTTTCGCTAAGATCCTACTTACTCATTTTTATGTTTTACTTTCCTTCTCTCAGTTAATTTAATCCTTGTCCCTGGAATTCTCTTTATTTTTTAGTTATGATGAGAGTGAACAGCTGGTCCATTTTGTTGACTCTGTTGACAGTGTTCAGTTGTTTCTCTGAGCCCCCACCCCTTTTTTTTCCAGACAGTGCCTGACTCACTTTGTCTGGCTACTGTCTGACATGTCAGCTTACACTACCTCAGCTCCCAGCTGTTCTTCTCTTTCATGCTATGGATTGTTCTTTGCATCAGACTCAAACATGGTTTTGCACTTCCAGAGGGCTAATCTGTTTCCACAGCAACCTATAAAATGGAGAAAATTGATTCAAGACTTGCCTAAAACTTTTTTTTTTTTTTGCTAAAAGTTTTTGCATGTGTGTATAAATACACATGTACATTTTCAAGCCAAGCACTACTTTTAGACGGTAAGTTTTCAGAAATGCAGTAATGTCTGATTAACAGTAAAGTTCTGTCAGGTTTCTATGTTTTTTT
>NW_006408681.1:3112686-3115393 GCF_000296735.1 Chrysochloris asiatica
GCTATTAGAGAAGTAAGTAAAAACATAGTAGTTAACTCTAGAAAATTCTGCTTTTGTTAAACTTATTACATAGTACTATGGATTGAATTGTACCCCTCAAAGCATTATCTTAAGAGCCTAACCCCTATACCTGTACATGAAGTTCTGGGTTAATGTGCTAGACTGGAAAGTAGGTTTATACCACAAAGTTGGTGGTTCAAACTCACCAGTCGTTCCTTGAAAACCCTGACCGACTCAACAGCACTTAATAATAACAATATCTGTATATATGACCCTGTTTAGAAATAGTTTTTTTTTTTTTCCTGTATGTTAATGAGGTCATACCAGAGTAGTGTGTACCTTAAACCTAAAGTCTTCTGAGTCATTATTGTTGTTGTTAAGTTCTGTAAAATCACTTGTGACTCATAGCAACCCTGCATAGCGTTTCTGAGGAGTGACTGGTGGATTTGAACCATTGACTTTGTGGCTAGCAGTATCTTATTAATAAAGCATAATAAGCATAGAAATGGAGCCCTGTTGTGGTGCTGTAAGATATTGTACTGGACCACAAGGTCGGTTGGAACCACGAAGTTGGGAGTTCAAACTCACCAGCTACTCCTCAGAAATCATATACAGGGTCGCTCTGAGTTGGAATCAACTCAATGGCACTTAGAAACAACAACCATAGAGCCATACACAAAGGTAAGAGACTATGTGAAGAACTTTCTATAAGCCAAGGAATGCCTGGGGCTTCTGGTTTAGCCTTCTACTTCCTAAAATTGTGAAACAAAAAACTTCAGTTCCTTAAAGCCACCCTCTAATAGTATTTTATCATTAGAGTAACACTAGGAAATGAAGACACATAACTTGGGACTTAGCAGTACCACACTTTAAAAAAATCTAAAAATTAGGACATATGTTACAAGATTTTGTTTATTTTATGGTCAGGATCTAATTCTTTGCATACTTACACTCCTAGCGTAGCTAGTACAATGTCTAGAATATAGCTAACATTTAATAGATGCTTGCTTCTTGTTTCTGTTCCTTTAAAATATAAAATTATAAACGAAAACTTGATTTTAATGTATGGTAGGCAATCATTCAATTATTCATAATTATTCATTCCCTGTCCCCCTTTAAGTGACTGTGCTTCCTATTTTATTAATTTTGGCATGGCGATGGGACTACCTTTGGACTATACTGTAACTTTTTTACAGTTCTTTACCAGTATGCATTTCACTGTGTGGATAATAAAAAATTATGGATAGCATAGCAAAGAATGGCGATTCCAGAAAAATAATTATGCACATGGGAACAAGAGGCTGTCCATTTGAACAGAATAAGGGGATACTACATGGTTGAAATACAGATAATGTGCCCATCAGGGTTGCATCCTTTCATAATACTTACTCAAAGCTTATCATACAACACCAAACCAAAATTCCATTCAATATACAAGCTAAGAAAATAATCCAAGAAGCTGAACTATATGAAAGAGAACATAGAATTAGGCTTGGAAGAGACTCATTAAAAACTTGTGACACGTTGGTAATATGAACTTCCTTGCTGCTGAATATGAGAACTTGAAGTATTTATTGATGAAGATCAAAGAATGTAGCCTTCAGTATGGATTACAACTTAACAGTAAGGAAGCAAAAATCCTTACAACTGGTTAAAGAAGCACCATCATAATAAGCAGAGAAAGATTGATGTTGTTAACAATTTTATTTGACTTGGATCCACAGTCAACAGCCAAGGAAACAGTAGTCGAGAATGCAAACTGTGTATTATTGAACTGGACAAACCAGCTGCCAAAGAACTCTTTTAAAGTTATAACTTTGAGGACTAAGGTCCACCTGAACTAAGCCATGGTATTTTCAATCATCTCATATGCATGTGAAAGCTGGACAATAAATAAGGAAGACAGACAGAAGACGGAGTGATGTCTTTGAACTTTGGTATTGGTGAAGAATATTGAATCATAGACTGCCAGAAGAACGAACAAATCTGTCACAGAAGAAGTTCAGCCAGAATGTACCTTAGATGTGAGGATGGTGAGACTTTGTCTTACATACTTTAGACATGCTATCAGGAGAGACAGGTTGCTGTAGAAGGATAACATGTTTGGTAAAATAGAGAATCATCAAAAAAGAAGACCCTCAATGAGAATGACTGACACAGTGGCTGCAACAGTGGTCTCAAATATAGTGATAATTGTGAAGCAGTATTTTGTTCTGTCATGTTGTTGTTAGGTGCCATTGAGTAGGTACTGAATTATAGCAACACTGTGAACAACAGAACGAAACACTGCCCGATCCTGGGCCAACCTCACAGTTGTTGCCATGCTTGAGCCCATGATGCTGCCACTTTGACAATCCATTTTGCTGGGGTCTTCCTCTTTTTCTCTGACCCTCCACCTTACCAAATGTGAATCCTTCTCCAGCAACTGGTCCCTCCTGACAAGATGTCCGAACTATGAAAGATGAAGTTTGACCATCATGGTCTAGAAGGAGCACTCTGGCTGCACTTCTTCCAACATAGATTGGTTTGTTCTTTTGGCAGCCCATGACATTTTCAATATTCTCCTCCAACACCATAACTCAAAAGCATCAATTCTTCTACTGTCTTCCTTATTCACTGTCCAGCTTTCAAATACATGAGGTTATTGAAAATACCACGGCTCGGGTCAGGCACACCTTAGTCCTCAAGCTGACATCTTAGCTCTTCA
>NW_006408681.1:3138988-3140004 GCF_000296735.1 Chrysochloris asiatica
TGCTGGCCATTCAGTTCTCCACCTGGGTTCACAGGGATTTATTGAACGTGGTTGGGCTTAGCTTGCAACTTCATTGCTGTTTTTTCCCCCTCAGTGACCAACATGGTCACCAACATGGTCATATGCCTGCTCATGTACTCCCCTTGAGTCTCAGTCTTGGAAGTGGGTTTGCTCTGAGGGGTCCCAACCACTTGCCTTGATGGCTCCCAGGCGAACAGCTTACTTGTTCTTGTAGTAATCAATCAGATTGCCACCATATTTGTTTCAGATTTTCCTGACAGTCTTTCTTTCACGAAGTATCTTCTGTTCTTCTAGCTGCTCCAGGCTGGTCTACTTGTCCTTTCCAGTGGAAATTTCCTACCTCAGTTGGTTCTTGATGGGGTTCTGGATTCCACCTATGGTCTTGTGCAATATAAAGGCTCCAAAGGAAGCCTCTTTCTCTGGGAAACTTCTAGCCCCCTTTAAGGTATTCCAAAGAGTTCTGGTCTGGAGTCCTGGTTTGGCGCTGTGGGTTAATGTACCAGACTGCAAAGCTGTTTGAACTGCAGGGTCAGTGGTTCAAGTTCACCAGCTGCTCCTGGGTTGCATTGGGTCGGAATCAACTTGATGATGCTTGACAACAACAAAAGGAGCTCTGATAGTGTAGTGGTTACGAATCAGGCTGTGAATCTTAAGGACAAAAGATCGAAACTACCAGCTGTTCCATGGGAGAAAGATGAGGCTTTCTACTCCTGTAAAGATTTACAGCCTCAGAATCCCTGTACAGGGTCATTATGAGTCAGAACTGACTCCATATCACATAACAACAATCAGTAATAGGCTGAAGACAGACTTACAAGCTTTCTGTAGTGATGATTCTGGCTATTACTTTCTCCCCGACTCAAGTGTCTATTTTACAATGGTAGGCAAGGAAAACCCCTTCAAATCATGCCTCAATCCTTATATCCTGGAGACCTTTTGTTCCAAGGTTGTGCATACCTCTGTCATTTACCTCTGTCCTACTTAGCCCATGCGAA
>NW_006408681.1:3140495-3180129 GCF_000296735.1 Chrysochloris asiatica
CATATTGCTTTCCAGAGTGGTTGGACCATTTTGCAATCCCACCAACAATGTAGGAGGGTCCCAGTCTCTCCACACCCTCACCAGCATTTATTTTCCTCTACTTTTTTGATCTCTGCTCTTATTGCTGGTGTGAGATGATATCTCATTGTTGTTTTGATTTATATCTTTCTAATGGCTAGTGACCGTGAACATTTCTTCATATGTGTGTTGGCTGCCTGGATCTCTTCCTTGGTGAAGTGTCAGTTCATGTCTTGTGCCCATTTTTTAATTGGGTTATTTGTTTTTTTCTTGTAGAGGCGTTGTAGGTTCCTATATATTTTAGAAATGAGTCCCTTGTCTGACGTGTCATTGCAAAATATTTTTTTTCCCATTCTGTGGGTTCCCTTTTTATTCTTTTGGTGAAGTCTTTTGATGCACAGAAGTTTTTAATTTTTAGTATGTCCCACTCATCTATTCTACCTACTTTTGTTTGTATAGTTTTCAAAATGTTTGGTAGTCTGTGTATTCCCTGTATTAGAGCCCTCACATTTGTCCCTAGTTTTTCATTGATGACTTGCATAATTTTAGGATTCACATTTAGGTATTTAATCCATGCTGAGTTGGTTTTTGTAAAGGGCATGAGGTAAAGGTCTTGTTTCAATCTTTTGCATATTGCTTTCCAGTTCTTCCAGCACCATGTGTTAAAGAGACTATCTCCTCCCCATGTAACATACCTAGGTACTTTGTTGCAAATCAGTTGGCTGTATGTGGATGGGTTAATTTCTGGATTCTCAATTCTGTTCCATTGATCAATGTATCTTTCATTGTACCTGGCTGTTTTGACCACTGTAGCCATGTAGTAGATATTGAAATCAGGGAGAGAAAGGCTTCCAACATTGTTCTTCTTGAGCAGTGCTTTGCTTATCCTGAGTCTCCTTCCTTTACATATAAAATTTGTAATTGTCTGACTTCCATCTCTCCTATTCTGCTCCTTTCCCCTTTCAGTGTATTGCCCATTTCTGATACCTTATTATTAATCTTCTGGACATCTTTTTGTAGGTTTTGAATTGTTTCCAATGCTGTATCAATCTTAATTGCTCCTGTAGTACTTTTCTGACTTCTTCCTTGTTTTCCTCCACCCCTTTTCTGAGCATTTGAATTTGTTTCCATATCATTCTTCTGAATTCCTCCTCAGGCAAATCCAAAATCTGCTCTGTGTCTTTTGGGGAATCTTTGTCTGTCTCCAGTTCATTTGTCTCAGTTATTCTTTTCTGTTTTGGGACATGTTTTGAGATCATTTGCTATGTTTTGTTTTTCATTTCCAGCAGTTTTTTGGTTTTTTTGATGTTTAAATGGATGTTTGGTGTTGATTTATTAAGCTTACTGGGTGCCTCCCAGTGGATATGATCAGGAGATAGTCTTCCTGTTTCACACGTAATGCTTAGCAGCGATTATTGGCTCTTGTCTCAATGGTGGAATATTATGGTATATGCTTGTAGCTTGGCTATATGGTCACGATTGCTATCTCCTCTTGAATAACATAGGGAGAAAAAGCTCCCACCTCCTGGAAAAATATGTGATCAAAATGACCGAAAGCAGAAGCAATATAAAAGCAGAGACAAAACTCACCACTTTGAAACAAAAATAAAACTGTGGTGTACTGGCCAGTTGCCTTGCTACACAGACAGTGTGTATTCACAGTAGCAGCCTCTAGCAGTGGGTGGGGAGTATCCACTAGCTCAGGCCCTTCCTCTAGTCACCACCGTAGAGATGAGCAGATAAATATTCAGAAGTTAATGGGAGAGGGAATTGGAACCATGGCAGTGAGATGATATATGATGGAATGAATGTAAAACTGAAGTTCCCCCATGTAAACTATCATATAATTCACAATAAAACATTAAAAAAAAAAAAAGTTAATGGGAGAAAGATTGTCTACTATTTTTTTCTCTAAAGGTCAGTTAGGTATTTACGTGTGCACAGAATAATTCTCAAGATAGTTGCATCCTGTTACGTTGGGGGTTTATAGATTGTTCATATGGTGTGTCTGTCAGGCTATATCTTGCTAGTTAGGTTGGAGTAAAGAGCCCTGCATAAGTGAACTTTAGGCCTGGGACCCACAGGCTGACGTCATAAACAGCCACCAAGCTCTTTCTCTCTGTGCCATGAGATAACTGTGGAGTCAGAGTGGACTTTTTAGGGGGGTGCATACCCACCTGCTTGAAGGTGTCCAGGGTGGGCAAAAAAGGCATGACAGGGAAGAGGAGGAAAAAATGTGTAGAATCCCCTGCACCTAATTTTGCAAATGTTACTGCATTGCTTTTAGCACCAGTTCCCTGTGCTGCTAGTCTGGCTGTAGCCCTGCCCTTTGAACTCTGCCCAGGTTGGGTGGCCGCAGAGGGAGTCCCATCTGGAGTGATTCCTAATTGGCAGTATTTCCTTTTTACTGTGATTTTTCCACTTGCTCATGCTGGGAAACTGATGCCCTGGACCTTATGTTAGATCCAGAGCTCTGCTGGTGTTCTGTGAGCACAGCTTCTCTGGGTTTCCAATCCCTCCCCATGGAGCCTTTCCTACTTGACTGTCTCTGTCACTGCCCAAACTGGAAACCTCATTCATAACCTTTTAAAGTCAGTACTATTTTCTATTTTATGGAAGAGAGAACTAAGAATTGGAATATTAGATTTTTTAAAGGACAAGTCCTTAAAAAGTAAGTGAAGTTTGAACACAGGTCTCTCTATCTCTCTGGTTTCTGTGTGTTCTCTTAGTACCAATCTCATTGAGATATACTTAAAATAGAGATTTTGATAAAGACCTCTTTATTCTTCTGTTTACATTTATTTTAATCTAGAACTAAAACAATTTTCTATCCATCTCTGCATTGCATTTTAATTCAACTTAAAAATTTATTGGATATTTTCTGTGTCAGTCATGTGACTAATTCTTGCAAAAAGAAACAATGATAAACAAGACACAATTCTTGTGATTAAGGGGCTCACTGTATAGGACAAGCTCCCAGTCTGGTAAGAAAGCTACATTTTAGTTGTTGATATACAGTAATAAAAGGTGTGACTGGATTGTCATCTACAGAGCATAAAGGTTTATATATATATTTTTTAAATTATTCTGGTAGAGTCATGGATTCTTGCTGATCAATGAATGTTCCTTCCTTTAATCACTAGCATGAATTAGGGAGACAGTTTGTTACCAGGAAAGTTTGACTAGATATTTATTTTAACCTCCAAATCCTAGACCTAGTTTGACTAAGAATACATGCTAGTGCCACATGCTAAGAATACATACTAAGTGCCACATTTAGAATAACTCCTTCATAGACGAGATGAGGCTCACTCAACCAGAACTTGTATCTGAATCAATAAAATGACATTTACTATATTATTTATATTAAGCCACACTAATAATAACAGCTATTTAGTGAACATTGTGTTTACCATTCTTCTGAGGTAGTTGTTGTCTGTACGCCTTTGAGGAGCTTGTATTTGAGAGATTAGTGTTTACTGAATTTTTTCCTAGTTCCTAGGAAAATTGACTTTGGAGTCATTTAGGACTGGGATGAAGCCTAGGCTCTGCTACTGAAATACAATGGAGTCCTAGGGCAATTACTTTGTTCAGTTTCTCTATGCATATAATGGATATAATCCCTATTTCACAAGATAGAAAACAAGCTAGTGTAGTATGTAGCACATACTCAGTGTTCAAAATGCTTAAAAAATGCTAAATTGAAGGCATTGAAGCACTAACATGAATGATAGATATAGATTATGAGGATATTAATCATGTTGTTGTTGAGGGCTGTTGAGTTGGCTCCAACCCATAGAGACCCGGTATAGGGTTTCCAATGAGTGACTGGTGAGCTTGAACCACTGACCTTGTGGTTAAAACTGACTTTGCAGTCCAGTGCATTAGCTCACAGTGACACACCAGGATTCCATAGGCTATATAAACAGGTTCAAATGTAGCTATTTTGTTGTACAATGACAAGTCAGAGATTTGTATGATAAAAGCAGAGTTGAGAGTCCTTTGAAGTCCTGTATGAATGTTCACAATATGGTCTCTAATCAGTTATGTCTCCTGCCACCAAGTTTCCAGTTCCTAGGCTGCTATATCATCAGCAGCCAAGAGCTACATTCTTGTTCTTGTTCCACCTCCATGAGATTGCTCTGAAAATCAGTGGTAACATGGGGCAGATGGGAAAGGAATTCTGGCTCCAATTAATTAAGCTGAAAAGAAGACAAAGACCAAATGTGGAAAGCCTGAATCCAGAAGGAGAAAATGTCATTAAGTGATTAGCATCAAAAAAGAGAGTACAAAATCAAGACCATCTTGCCTTCTAAACATGTCCTAATGTTTAAAATAGAAAAACAAAAGTGAAAACACAGAAATGACTTCTTGGAATCTGGTAAATCATTGTTCAAAGAGCTGGTTCTCGCTCCCTGGATAAGCACCCACTGAGTTAGCAGATATCCAGACAAACTTCATTCTCCCTCCAAAATGCCTATGAGCAAAAAGGCTTTGAATAGAAGTGCAGGACTGCCAGGGAATGGTCTCCATAGTGTTCTTTGAATGTATGAGCAGAAATAACCTTCTTAATTAAAATAAAGCTTGAAGTTTCCAAAGATGGGATTAGACTTGCTTCCCAGGCAAAGAGAAGGGAGGGAGGGCAGGACAAACACTTGTTCTACTCTGCTTTCCACTTGGATTATGTATGAACTAACATTCGCTTCATATATTCTTCTTAGCTTCATATATTCTTCTTCTTCTTTTTAAAGATAAAAGCATATTACTTAGGATATTTTTAGTAGCAAATTATAGAATCCCTGGCACCCATGATCAGATTCGTTGATGCCATCAGGATTTCTGTTTCTTCCATCTCTTTGCTCTGCCATCCTCTTAAGGATGATGCCACAGGGAGTCATAACATGACTGCAGCAATTTCAGAGGCACGTCTAGGTACTATGTTCAGAGGAAGAATAGGACTCCCTCTCCTTATATTTCTTTTAAAGAGCAAGGGAGTCTTTCCTACAAGATCTCAGACTTCCCATTGCATCTTACGGAGCAGCACAATTCTACATATAAATTGCTCACTAGTTATAAAAATGGGATTCTGCATGATAAGCTTGGGCCAATCAGGAAATATTCATCTGCTTGAAACACATGGAAGTGTGAAAGATGTTGGATTATGGAACAAAATTAGATTTTGTTAGAAAGGCAGGTGGAAGATGGAGAATGAAAAGTATTTTTAAGAATCTAGGCAATAACCAGGAGTCCTAGTGTAGTGCCGTAGGAGAAGCACTGGATTGTTAACCACAAGGTCAGGGGTTGAAGCCCACCAGCCATTATTTAGAAACCCATGACAGGGCCGCTGAGTCAGAACCAACTTGACGGTACTTAATAATAACAAGACAATAACCAAAAACCAATAAATTCAAAGTGTTAGAAATCTTGAAAAGGTAGCATTCCAAGTTTAATTTGTTTTCCTGAGCTGGCAGTCTTTATGTCATCCATGTGAGATTCTAGAAAGAAGAGAATTATTTTCTAGGTTCTTCTCTTCTGATAGCTACTCATATTTCACTTAATAAAAACCATCTTAAAGAACACTTCTTAGGATAGCTCTTCGAATCATCTGTACTAGAGTCACCGGCTTTATTTCTTACATGCCAAATTTAATCAATCCATGGTACGTAGGCACTCCCTGGGTTACAAACTTCTGATTCATTGACAATTCTTACTTGTCTTTAATTTTATATACATTTTCCCTCACTTTGGAATGATGCAATCAACCCTGATATGCAATATAATCTTCATCAAATTCACCTTCATTTGTTACATATGCAGTTTTTAAATCATGGAAAATATTTCAAGCCTGTTTTCGCACTAAAACAAAAAGTAAAAACAGAAAAACAAAAACAAAAACAACCCACTGCCATCGAGTCGATTCACACTTACAATGACCCTGTATAACATTTCTGAGGCTGTAAGTTTTTATGAAAGCAGAAAGTTTAATCTTTCTCCCATGATGCTTCTGGTGGGTTTGAACTGCCAATGATGTAGTGAGCAGTCCAGTGCTTATCCTCCAGTTTCATCATGGCTCCCTTTTTTGCACTAAAGTATAAGTAAGAAACATATGGATCTGTTCTGGCTTACGTACGCCTTCTTAAAGACAAGAATGTATTTCCTTTGTAACCCAGAAACTGTCTATAATTACTTGGAATACTCTATGGTATAAAATTCTGAGTCCATATCTAAGACAATTCAGGGAATGTGTCATATTACATTGTTTCCTCCAAAGACTGCAAAGGTCTAAATGGAGTCTGGTTGGTTGGTTAGTTATGTGCCGTGGAGTTAGTCCTGACTCATAGAGACCCTGTATAGGGTTTCCATGGCTGTAAATAGTTATGGGAGCAGAAAGCCTCATCTTTATCACATGGAACAGCTTGAAGTTTTAAACTGGTGATTTCGAGGTTAGCAGTCCAACTCATAACCACTACTCTACCAGAGCTCATTAAATGGAGACTATATGACATATATTTGCCATTTTTGATAAAGAAGCAGCCCAATCCAAAACAAGAAAAATGAAAAGTTGATCATTCTTCATTATTTCTGATTCATTTCCAGAGTGCCAGAATATCGAATATTGAAATATTATGAAGAGCACCAGAATATTATTAGATATAGTACCAGATGAGCCCCTCAGGTTAGAAGGCACTTGAAATGCGCCTGGGGAAGAGCAGCCTCCTCAAAGTAGAGTTGACCATGATGATTAGAATGGAGTAAAGCCCTCAGGACCTTCATTGGCTGATGGGGCACAACTCAAAATGAATAGAAACAGCAGTAAACATCCATTAACAATCAGAACAGGAATGTATGAAGTATGACTCTAATAAAATTGGAAATTGTCAAAAATTAAATGGCATGCAGAAACATCCATATCCTAGGCATTAGTGAACTGAAATGGTCTGACATTACCAATTTGAATCTGACAATCACATGCTTTCCTATGCCGGATGACAAATTGAGGAGGAGTGGTGTTGCGTTCATTAACTACAAGAACATACCAAAATCAGTCTTGAAGTACAACACTGTCTGTGATAGGATAATATCTATATACCTACAAGGAAAAGCAATTAATACCACTGTTGATCAAATTTACTCACCAAACCACTAAAGCCAATGAAGATGAAATTGAAGAATTCTACCAACTTCTTCAGTATGAAATTGATCAAACATGCAATCAAGATGTATTGATAATTATTGGTGATTGGTACGCAAAGTTTGGAAACAAAGAGGAAAGATCAGTAGTTGAGGATGAATGTGAAACCATTCCTTATCAATTTGTTCTCACAGTCATAGTAAACCATGTAATTATCTGATTTTAATGGTCAGTACGTATCCTATTAATTGATGTTTGGAGCTGTTTCTCTCATTTTGAGTTGTGCCCCATCAACAAATGAAGGTCCTGAGATCTTTGTTCATCCACACCATTAAGATCAACTCTACTTTGAGAAGGCCTCAAATTCTACTTGTGTATTTTGAGTGCCTTCCAACTCTAGGGGCTCAAACTCTAGCACTGTATCAGGCAGAGTATTCCTGGGCTATTCATAGAATTTTCAATAGCTTTCCATTCAAAAGTTGTCCGCCTCTCTTTCCTCCTAGTTTGTCTTAGTCTGACATCTCCATTGAAACCTGTCCACAGTGTGTAACCGTGCTGGTAATTAAAATACTGGTGGCATAGCTGCCAGCAACACACAAGCCACCATAGTACAACAAGCTGATAGACAAGTGGTGGATAAAATATACACATTAAAAATAAGAGAGATGTCTTTTTGCTGCAGAGGCTCTGAGAAAGTATCATGAGCTCAAAAGTATTTTCTTCTTAACCTTATATACTGAGTTCATCCTCTTAAAGTTAAATTTATCTAAGAACCTCCCTAGTATTTTTTTAAAGGCTACATTTAACACCTTTTGTACACTATTAACAAATAATCTCAGATGAATGCATCAGACTGACTTCACTCAATAATCTAGAATGAATTTTAAAAAAGTAGAGTGATAAGTTTCATTAGAAAGAGGGAAACAGGACAAACAGATCTTGATCATGTGTCAAAGATTAGAAAGGGCAGGCGTATATGAGGAAGGGAATACATGTACAAAACTGATATTTCAATCATTTTTATACTTAAAGAAAATAAGTAAAATATAGACTTTTTAATTTGTAAAATTTTAATTTTTTTTTTTGTTGTCACAGTTAAGAATACATAAAGCAACCCCTACATCAATTTAACAGTTCCTGTATGTTCAGTTTAGAGTTTAGTAGGAAAAGCACAGAACTGCTAACCACAAGGTCAGCAGTTCAATCTCACCAGTCATTCTTTGGAAAACCCTATACAAGTTCTCTGTGATTCACAGCTGACTAGACAGCATTTAACAACATATGTAGAATTCCATGACATTGATTACCTCTTCAAGTTGTTCAAGTACTCTCACTCTCCTTTTCTGAGGTTGTTCCTCACCTTTAAAATAAACTCTTTGCTCCCTAATGTTCTTATCTCATCTCAACTCTTTTGAGTTGCTGTTTTCAATTTGATCTCATACACATAATTCTTGTTGTTGGTGTTGTTGTTAGGTGCCATCGAGTCAGTTCTGACCCATAGCGACCCCATGTACAACAGAATGAAACAGTGCCTGGTCCTGTGCCATCCTCACAATTGTCTCCACGCTTGAGTACATTGTTGTTGCCACTGTGCTAGTCCATCTCATTGAGGGTCTCCCTCTTTTTTGCTGTCCCTCCACTTTACCAAGTCTGATGTTCTTCTCCAGGGATTTGTACCTACTGATAGCAAATCTGAAGTATGAGAGATGAAATTTGGCCATCTTAGCTTCTAATGAGCATTCTAGTTGTGCTTCATTCATTACATTTTTCTTCTAGAATTCAATGGTACCTTTAATATTCTTCTCCAACAATATAACTCAAATGCATCAATTCTCCTATGTTCTTCCTCATCCATTGTCCAACTTTCACGTGTATATGTGCCTACTGAAAATACTATGACTTGTGCCAGGTTCATTTTAATCCTCAAACTAACATTTTTGCTCTTGAACACTAATTGTTCTGGAATTCTCATTCTCCACAGTGTAATCCATAAGTTGTCATGATCCACACAGTTGAAAGCTGTTGTGTAGTCAATAAAGCACATATAATCATCTATCTGGTATTCGTTACTTCCAGCCAACATCTGTCTGATATTGGCAATGATATCCCTCATTCTACGTCCTCATCTGAATCCAGCTTAAAGCTCTGGCAGTGCCCTGTCAATGTACTGTTGCAGTACTTTTAAAATTATCTTTAGCAACATTTTACTTGCATGTGATACTAAAGCTATTGACTGATGATTCCTGCATTCTGTTGGATCTCTTTTCTTTGGAATGTGCACAAATAAGGATCACTTCCAATCAGTTGTCTTCCAAAGTTTTTGGCATAGGTAAATGAGTGCCTCCATTGTGGTATCAATTTGTTGAAAGATTTCTATTTGTATTCCATCAATTCCCAGAGTCTTGTTCTTTGCCAATGCCTTCAGTACATCTTGGGCTTCCTCTTTCAGTCTCATTGACTCTTGATCATATGGTACCTCTTGAAATGGTTGAACATTTACCATTTATTTGGATACAGTGATTCTGTGTATTCCTTTCATCTTCTTTTGATGCTTTCTTCATAATTCAATATTTTGCCCAAAGAATCCCTCAGTATTTCAAATCAATGCTTGAATTTTTCCCTCGGTTCTTTCAGCTTGAGAAAAATTTAGTGTGTTCTTTCTTTTTGCTTGTCCAGCTCCAGATCTTTGTATGTTTCTTAAAAGAGGTATTTTTATTAGTTAACTAACCTACTGTTTGATTTTAAGGCATCATTTTTGATGGAAATAGCAATAGTAATAATTGTTGGCCTCTGGTAGTGTAGTGGTTACGAATCGGGCTGTGAGCCGCAAGGTCAGCAGTTTGAAACTACCAGCTGTTCCGCAGGAGAAAGAGGAGGCTTTCTGCTCCTGTAAAGATTTCCAGCCTTGGAAACCATGTATAGGGTCACTATGAGTCGGAATCGACTCCACGGCATGACAAGGCAAGGCAATGCTTTCTAAGTAGATCTAGGTTAAGTGCTTTTTAAGTATTAAACTGGGTTGTTTTTTTTGTTTTGTTTTTTTTAGATAAATATTTATTGAGCATGTATTAAGTATATCAAGCACTTCTCTAAGAACTTTGGATATATCATCTTTAAGAAGCATATTAGAAGAAGCAGCAACACCAGAGATGGAGGCAAAGATGATGACATTGAGAGATAGAGCAGCTGAGGAGTCTAGACTCATGAAAATAGGAAGGCTGTGTGCTGGTGGCCAGGAGACAGGACTGCAGAATGTGTCCTTTGGTTGTTTAAATGATTATATATTCCTGAATGTTTTTGTATATATCAGAAACAAAAACAAAACAGAGGGAATAGAAGCAAATACTGTTGAATGGTGATGCATGAAGGGAGGGGATTGTCATCATTGCAATGAAATAAACTATGATAGAATGAGTACAAAACTGATGTACCCCCATGTAAACTATCACTCAATTCACAATAAAGACTTAAAACATTTTTTTGATAAGTGAAAATTCCTATATTTCACATGATTGTGCTTATATGAAATATTTAGAATAGACAAATCTAAAGACACAGACATAGATTTATTGGCTGCTAGGACTGGGAGGGTGGGTGTTTCTTTTTGGGGTGATAAAATATTCTGAAATTGGATTGCAGTGAGGGTTAGAAAACTGAAAATACTGAAACCTATTGCATTGTACACCTTAAATGGTGAATTATATAGTATATGAATTCTATCTCAATACAGCTGTTTTTTGTTGTTGTCGTTTTAAAAGCATATTAGAGTGCCTACTCCAATGGAACTAAACTCCAGTTAGGGGACAAAAATAAACCACAAAAAATATTAGATGATTAAGAACAATTGGTCTATACTTTTGCAGAGCAAAAGAAGAAATAAACCAAAGATTCAGAGAAGAGACTAGTCTACAGGACTAATAACATACACAAATCATGGCGTCTTCTACCCTGAGGTAGAAAGAACTAGATGGTACCTGATACCACTACTAGCAGTTCTGACCCAAGCAACAATACAGGGGATTCTAACAGAAGAGGAAAAATGTGCAACCAAACTGAAAATTCTTTTAAAAAATTCAGAGTTACTGGATCATTTGAGACTACAGGATTCTCCAAGACTGTTGCCCTGAGGTCCTTTTTAAACGTTGAACCAAAGCTATCCTCTGAGGTCATCTATTAGCTAAGTAACAGGTTGGTTTACAAAATAAAGAATATTACCTATGAGTATTGTGCTCCTTTAAAAACTTACATATATGAAATTAAATTATTAGACATTTCTTTAAAACAGAGAAATTAGATAAATGGAATTAGAGCAACCAGATGGAAATAATGAGAATGTTCATGTGTTGTAAAGAATGTAATCAATGTTACTGAATAATTTGGTTAGAAATTGTTGAATGGGAACACAAACTGCTGTGTAAATCTTGATTGGAATACAATAAAATATTTTAAAGCGTAAAATATTTCCATTATGCATTATGGCAGAGGGTGGCATTTGTTGTACAAAAATAACTAGAATGGGCTTGGGTACATTGAGACTCCCAGGGGAAGGAGGTTTGGCAGTTTGTAGTATTAAACAATAATGCAACAGTGCAAACTCAACTTAGATTTGTAAGCATTTTGGTTTTTACTCTGAATTAAATTGGACAGTTTTGAGCAAGTGACTGACATGATCTCAGTTATATTTTTAAATGATTACTGTGGCTGCTAAGTAGAAAATAAACTCAAGAGTTTGTGGTCAAAGGTATAAATAAAGGAGTGTGTTTAGAGTATATTGCAGTAATCAAGGCAACCTGCTGGTGGTTCTAAATAGAATGGTAACTATTTACTAGGCAAGAGGATGTCCGGTTTGGAATGCAGTCTGAAGAGAAAGTCACCATTATTTTCTGACAGACTGGTATTTGAAAGTAAGAAAATAAGAAAAGTTAAGGATGTTTCCAATGTTTCTGACCTGAGAACTTGGAAAAATGGAGTTACTATCAGATGAAAAAGGAAATGATCATGAGGATCTATTAGGTTATAGATGTTTACTAGTCAATCAAGTAGAGACGTTTAGTAGAAATAATGTTCAGAAGGCTAAGTCTTTGAGAAAAGTTTGGGTTGGAATATGCATTAAGGAATCATCAGAATATACATGCCATTTAAGTGGTGGGTCTGGATCAGGTCACAAATGGAATAAATATATAGTGAAGAATAAACATCCAATGAAGGCTTCTTAGGGACTGTATCACCAGAGGTCAAAGAGGATGAATGAGACTGAGACTGAGAGGAAATGAGACTGAGAGAGGAAGCAAAGGATTGAGTTGGAGGAAAACCAGATGCAAAAAAATGTCTTGTTTTGGAGACTAAACTAAACAATGTATTAAGGAAGAGGTGTTTCTGACAAGTAAAATAAGATGAGGTCTCAGCATTAACCGAAGAGTTTACCTATTTGGATGTCATCTGGGTCCCACCTATTTATAAGGGTAATTTTTAAGTGGGATAACCCCACTAGAGACCCTATTGGACAGAGTAGAACTGCTCCATAGGTTTCTGAGATTGTAAATCTTTACAGGAGCAGACTGCCTCCTCTTTCTCCCGTTTTCTCCAGTCTCATCTTTGCTACCAATGGTGGTGATGATGATGGTATGTTGTTGAGTTGTCTCAGACTTATAGTAACTTTACATAGGATTTCTGATACTATAAATCTTTACAGGAGCAGAATGCCTCATCTTTTTCCCATGGAAACACTGGTGAATTTGAGCTAATGACCTCCATGCTTTTGGGTTGGTACCAATTCATAATGAACATGCATAGTGTTTCTGAGGAACAGTGGTAAGTTTGAACTACTGGCCTGTGGTTAGCAGTCCAGTGCTTATTCTACAGTGCCATACCAGGACCCTGAAAGGAGAATGGACAGAGAAGTTGAAGGTAGTTATTATAGCAAACTTTTGTAGGATCAGAACTGACTTAGATGATATACAGGGAACTTGGTCTACATAGGAAGTGAGCAAGGGAGTTCAAGACTTGGGAAAAGGTCCTAGAATGGAAAGGTAAAGGTCAGCATGCCTAACTCTGAGAGATTGAATGATGATTAACTTTTAAGGAAAATGTAGCTACAGAAACTTGAGAAAAGTGATGTGTAGGGACTTACTTATATGGCCTTATAGGATAAATAGTGGACCACTAACCACAAGGTCGGTGATTCAAGCCCACCAGCCACCCCTGGGAAACTATACAGGGTTACATTGAGTCAGGCTCAATGGCACTTAACAATAAGAGCAACAACAATAACAACACAGTGTGTTATGGGAAGTAAATAATCTATCTTTTCTATGAAACCTTCACAAAATATATATTGATTTCTAACATTTGTGTTTTAAATAGATTTATTCTAAGGAAGCAGAAGAGGTACTTAGCCTATGTACTTGTGTGTTTTTAACTGTGTAGAACTAGGCAGTGTGGGTTTTATATTTTAATGTACATCAGAGTCTTTTGAAGTATTTGCTGGGTGTAGAAAGTATGTGTACTCAAATTTAAAAACAACACTGTCATTGAGTTGATTCCGACTTATAGTGACTGACTCATTCGCTGTGGTTAAATGCCTTAAAGTCAGTTCTGACTCATGGCCACCCTATCTAGGGTTTCCATGGAGTAGCTAGTGGGCTTGAGCTACCGACCTTGTAATTAGCAGTCTAGTGCTTATCTTACAGTGCCACACCAGGGTTCCCTAGACTCATTCTAAGGTAATTGAATAGGTGTTGAGTCTGTACTTGTGTGCAATTGACTGTGTAGAAGTAGGCAGTGTGGGTTTTATATTTTGATGAATGTCTGTAGTACATTAGAGTCTTTGAAGCATTTTCTGGGTGAAAAAATATGCTCAAGAGGTGCCAAATATGAACAAGTTATATGACCTACCATCATAGTGCTTACAGTCAGATAAAAGGGATACATGTGTAATAAGTAACTGTACTATGTGAAAAAAAAAGGGGCTTCATGTAAAAAACTACAGTATAAATAAAGTTCTGTGGGTATTCACGGGAGAACGTTCTTGTTTAAGGTCAGGGAGTCTGAGTGAAGGTAGCAATTGAACTGCACCTTGAAGGATAAAAAGGCTTGTATATGCAGAGATAGGAGACATTTATCAGGAAGGAACAACCAGAGCAGAGACAGGAAACTAGGAAAGCACATACCATATCAGAAGATTGAGAAGATGAGAAAGCAGAGGGCTAAGGGGAATAACAAATGATTGAACAGTACGCAATAAAATAACACGAAGGTACTACATAAGTGAGAGCAACAGAAAATGAGAGGAGGACACAGGAAGGTATGAGAAGGAAGAGGATGAGTAATGTTTCAATATCTTCCTCAGAATTCTTTTGTTAGCATTCCCTGCCATATATTGCTTTCAGTGGATGTGCTAGGCATTAGGCCAGTAACTAGACATGACTGGCTGCCTTCCATTAACTAGGGCCACATGTTGCTGGGCTGGGGACAACAAAAGGCACTTTCTCAGCCAGAAAGAGCTGCTATAATTGAGCTATCAACATGGTACAATAGAGGAACAAAGGATATATTGATTATCTGAGCCCTTATGCCATCTAAATATACATAGTAAAAGACTGGAGGCCAAAAAATATTTAAGATGTGTTATCACTGTGTCTAACAAATTCTTAGTATCATGAGAAGAGTCACAGATGCACAGGAGAAAGGAAGTGAAGTTGACTTAAAGTGATGATGTTAATGTACGTAGCTTCCATCAAGGCTTTCCACATTACATTTAAACTGAAAGATGCTCTGGAAGAAAAAAATGTTTTGTGGTCAAGTAAGTGTGAGAAATTTGTATACTGTACCTTCTCTCCCTTGGAGATTTACTATCTCCCGTGAGATTTTCAGTTATCTGAGAAGTCCTGCACTAAATAAGACAGTTTAATTTTCCTTAACTAAGTTCTTTCTAAACTAATTTGACTATGGAACCTTATTTTTACCCAACATTTTTTAACATTTCACAAAATAATAATTCCAAGGAACCCACTGTAGATCATATTACTGTAATGTTATTAAGAAACAACACTTGACATAAGAAAGGCTTCAGAAATGGTTGAAACCTTGAATATCTTGAATGAGTCATGCCAGTTGAGGGCATATAATAATGGATTGTTCAGCAGTCAACAACTTTGCACTAAATGTCTATTACAAATTTAGCATTTTGTTAGATACTGTGCATATATCTGAGGCTATTTTACTTTTTAGTGAGGGCAGATCAATAAAAACATCACTGTTGTATATCCATGACAGTGTTGTGCTCTGTTAAATCAATTTTGAATCATAGCAAACCTATGGGAAAGAGTAGACTGTTCCTTTGGGTTTCCTAGGCTCTAATCTTTATGGGAACAGATCTCTGGGTTTTTTCCTCCCATGGAGCTGGTAGTGGGTTCAAACCTCAAAACTTTTATTTAGCAGCCAAGCACTTAACCAATAAAACACCAGAACTTCTTGTTATAAATACACACACACACACACACACACACACACACACACATGGTTACAGCTACATAGTAAATTTGGTATTTGGTCTTGGTTTAGACACTGAATTTTAACCACTTTTCGTTGCTCAAAGGTCTTCTTCATTTTGTCAATTCACTGCTTGGACTGAATGAGAATCAGCTTTATCATCCCAAACCCTACAAATCCTGGGATTACTGGATTATCTATATTCCCTTTCAGTGTGTCTTACAAACCAGCCAATTCTTTTTCTGAGCTTTTCATTTTTTCCCTCAAACGCAGCCAACAGCAACCAACTCATTCTTAGTAACATTCTATTTTTCAACTTTTTTGTCGAATGCCAGAAGTTATATGTTTCGTTATATAAAAATACTTTAAAATGATCATTTCAAAGTGATAACTCTACCAAATATTTCTACCTTTGCGTAACATGTATCACCATCTTGGAGATACAGTTTCCCTGACTAGCCCTAAAACTAGTTACACAGCATATTTTTAGATTTATACAGTACGCCAGTATCTTATCTTTAAATATCAATTTCTGTGTCAGTTATGCTGTGATAACAAATTGTCCTTAAATCTTAGAGGCTTATTAAAACAGCTTTCTTTCTTGGCTCATGTTAAGGTCCACCAGAGTCTGCAGCTTTGTCCCATGTCTTCTTCATCCTGGGATTCAGTCTACTTTTCTCTCAGGCATATGCATCTCATGGATGAGTACAGAGCTATACTCATAAAATGTCTGGTCTTTGACATCAAATCACATTTCACTGAGTAAAGAAAATCACTTGGCAGTAAATATTGTTTTCTAACAGGAAAGTAAACTGTTGGAGAATGGCCATAAAAAATCGTACAGTTTTGGATTTCCCAACAAGCAAGGTGAGCACAGATTTACTTGTACTAACTTATTAGCCTATGGTGGACAAGTCTACATTATTTTCCACATCAAAGATCCTGCTTCTGAGTATCATGGACATTTGTCTCTCTCCCAAACTGACAGTGCTTTTCTACCAAATTAAAGTTTCCTTTCAAACTTACAATCTTCTGACAAGGACAGAGTACCCAGTAAGCAAGCCAATCGCATACTCACTTGTGCTCATTAGACCATGGTGCACAGTGTCATGTGTTTTTCACCATACAGAGGTGTGCATTTTATTGTGTTTCACTTTATTGCACTTTGCAGATGCTGTTTTTTGTTGTTGCTGTTTTTTACAAATTGAAGGTTTGTGGTAAGGCCATGACAAGCAAGTCTATTAGTGCCATTTTTCCAATAGCATATGCTCAATTTGTGTATACGTGTTACATTTTGACTACTCTCAAACTTTTTTTATAATGCTCATAATATTTCAGTTTTTTCATAACCTTAGCCAAGCCATGATATTTTCAATGGCCTCACATGCATTTGAAAGTTGGACTATGAATAAGGAAGACTGTTGTAGAATTGATGCATTTGAGTTATGGTGTTGGAGAAAAATATTAAAAGTACCATGAACTGCTAGAAGAACAAACAAATCTGTCTTGGAAGTATAGCCAGTATGCCTCTTAGAGGCCAGGATGGTAAGACTTAGTCTCTCAGACTTCAAACATGTGACCAGGAGGGACCAGTCCCCGGAGAAGGACATGATGCTTGATAGTGTGGAAGGTCAGCAAAAAAGAGGAAGATACCCAACGAGATTGACTGGCACAGTGACAGCAGCAATGGGCTCAAGCAATGATTGTGAGGATGGTGCAGGACTGGGCAGTGTTTTGTTCTGCTGTGCATAGGATTGTTATAAGTCAGAAGTGACTGAACAGCATCTAACAACAATTGTACTTGTGGACTACTGGTGTGGCAGCTGGATGCTTTTATCCTCCACTTTGTTGTCTTATATGATCATCTTGCATTTACTTATAACACTAAATGTTTTGCATAGCATGTAGATATGTGGTCTTTAAACCCTAACCGTGTAGATAAATGAGGCATGGGTGTACTATATTTTAAAGGGTTACCTGCTAATGGACACTGTGGTTACTATGAGTCAGCATCACTTCAATGGCACTTAGCAATAACATAGATCTAGATATATAGATAAGTAGGTAGAGATACATAGATATAGATGTATTATTGTTGTTGTTATGTGCTGTGGAGTCAGTTCCAACTCATAGCGACCCTATACAGGGTTTCCAAGGCTATAAATCTTTATGGGAGCAGAAAGTCTCATCTTTCTCCCATGGAACAACTGGTAGTTTCAAACTGCTGACTTTAAGGTTCATAGACTGATTCATAACCACTATGCTACCAGAGCTCCTTATAGATGTATAGTTAATTATATTATTAACTATGACTATATTAATATAATTAACTGTACATCTATTTGTAGTTATAGAGTGCTGTGACATTATAGGATAAGCACTAAACTAACAAACCCATCAACCACTTCATGGAAGAAGGATGAAATTTTCTGCTCCTGTAAAAATTTACAGCATAAGAAACCTATATGGTATTGCTATGAGTCGGAATTACTAGATGGTGGTGAGATACAGTTAAATTTATATAGATTTTATTATTGCTGTTAAGTATCATCAAGTCAGTTCTGACTCACAGTGACTCTGAACAAGGTTTCCAAGGAGCAGCTGGTGGGTTTGAACTACCCACCTGTGGTTAACAGTCCAGTGCTTATGCTATGGTACCATACCAGGACTCCAACATCTATATCTACATCTATCTATATCTATATCTATCTATCTATCTATCTATCTATCTCTATATATGTATATATAAAATGGCTGGTAATTTAATCGCCCACCTTTTGGCTTAAAGCGAACTTGCAATCTAGTGCATTATCCTGAAGTGCCACACCAGGATTCCATATATAAAATCTTTATTAATATATAGATGTATATTGAATGCAGTGGCTTCATATGATAAGCACTTTGTGAACCACAAGTTCAGTGGTTCAAGCCCATTAGCTGTTCCATGGGACAAAGATCAGACTTTCTGTTTCCATGAAGATTTTACACACACACACACACATATATATATACATATATATACAGGACTATACCAGGACTTTACATATATATATAAAGTCCTGGTATAGCGCTGTAGAATTAGCACTGGACTGCTAATTGCAAAATCAGCTGTTCAGACTCACCAGCTGCTCCCTGGAAAACCCAATACAATGTTGGTATGAGTCAAAATCGATTGGACAGCACTTCACAACAACTATCTATCTATCTATCTATCTATCTATCTATCTATCTATCTATCTATCTATCTATCTATCTGTCTGTCTGTCTATATCTTGTCTATTTCACTAGTGTATCATTTATCTAGTTTATCACCAATAACATACTATTGAATTACTATGTCTTTAAAATAAAACCTGAAATCAGTTATTATAAACACTCAGAATTAATTTCTATGAAAAAGTCTACAGGGTTCATTTTTTATTTTATTTAACATATGGCTTATAGCTCTAAGAACTGTTTTGCTGTCCTTGTCTACTAATTTTGTGATCTGTGTTATCTCTGTACCTGTTTTTGTTTACTTCTTCCTCATTATAGGTTTTATTTTTCTGCTTTCTTACATTTTTATTCTTTATGTGATTTTTTTTTTGTATTAGAATCCAGACATGAATATTACATTGTTGGGTGCTAGATTGTTTTATTATTATTGCTTTTTTATATTTATACAAATTTTTTTTTATTTTTGTTCGGAAATGCAGTTAAGTTACTTGGAGACAATTTGATTATTTTGTGGCTTACTCTTAAACCTTGTTAGAGCTACAGCAGGCAGCTAGGGCTTTAGGGCTATTTTCCCTATTACTGAGACAATATTCTTCTCACTGTTCTACTACCCAGTTCCCTATGAATTATGTGTCTTTTATAATTTTTTTTTTCAGTCCAGCTGATGGAAAAACTAAATGCGCCAAGCTCTGTTAGGTTTCATGCATTTTTTCACATGTGTTTTCTAGTGCTCTTTCACTTGACCTCAAGTACTTGTAATGGTCACATTGAAATCATAGGAAATACTCGGGATTATGGGGTTGGTTAGGGACATTAACAGGTTACAATTTACAATCAGAAATGCTCATGACACAGTTCTTTGGTCGGGGCAACTCCTTCCCAACCCACACTGCAGGTAAGCCTCTTTCTGGCTCCTTGACGTTTGCCCTACTGGAGTCCTGGTGTGGCACTGTGGGTTAATGCGCCAGACTGCAAAGCCATTTGAACTGCAAGGTTGGTGGTTCAAGCTCACCAGATGCTCCTCGGAAACCCTATACAGGGTTGCTATAGGCCAGAACCAACTCGACGGCACATAACAACGCAGTGTTACAAAGATCTTTGGAAACTTCTGTTAAATGAACAAAGGGCATGCCACTCAGTCATAAGCGTCAGCTACAAGGCACTCAGATCTAACTCTGTGGGTCAGCAAACCTCCCAATTAAATGTCTGGAGGCACTCCACTCTGCAAGTGAGCCTCCTATCTGAAGGCCCTCGCTTTGCTCACTCTTTGGTCCAGGAAGGTCCACTGTTGGGAATCGATTGAAACTAGCTAGTGCAGAGTGATAAAGAGAATAATTCTGATAACATTAAAATTAGAATGAAACTCAAATGGTACTAATTAGATTTCTATATTATGTTATTTTAGTTTTTAAAAACTTATGAATTTTACTGGCAATGTCATTGTGAATAACTGTTAGCAAGAGGGCTGATACAGTGGTGTTGAGATAGCAGAGTGAGAATCACCACACCACTTTCCCTGAACAGAAGGCCTAGAGTAAGGAATTGACTGCTGGAAAGAAGAGAAAACATTATCCTAATTCCTGCCAGCTTCTGGATGTATAAAACTTGTATACAGAAATAATGGTTTTCTCACATTTAAAAGAAAGAAACTATCCCAATACTAACACCTCATATGAGTCTAATTGTCAGTAGCTGTGGTGGATTGAAAGGACACCTGGGTACTGTGGGTTAAGCATCACACTGCTGACTGAAAGGTTAGTGGTTTGAACCCACAGGTTGATCCACAGGAGAAAAAATGAGACAGTCCCTAGGGACCAGTTCTACTCTGGCCTGTAGGGTTGCTGTGAGTTGGAATTAACTTGATTCAGTAATTTGGTGATAGTGAGCTAGTATTTTTCCTGTTTATTCACACCTTCCTCTTTCCACATCTTCTAGTAGTCGTCTCCCACTTTGGCCATGTGCCTTGATTTGGCCAATGGGACATTAGCAAACATGATAAAAGCAGAGACTTAAAAATTGCTTGCCCCTTGGGGTTTGCTTTCTTTCTCTTCTTGGAACCACACTGTCTCCATGTGTATAAACTTGAGCTACACTGGTGTTGTGCTATAGGATAAGCACTGGACTGCAAGGTTGGTTTGAACTACAAGGCCGATGGTTCAAATCCAGCAACTGCTTCTACTCAGAAACTCAGAAATCCTACACAACAACAACTTTTCAGTTACTAATAACTTTTCAGATCACATTAAGGAGAAACTTTGCTCCCCAGTTGGCTCCAAAGTTAACCCTTGCTGAGTCCTGACTGAGATCAGTTTACCAGGTCCAGATCAGCTGAACCTAGCTAAATTTGTATGTCACCAGAATTGTGAGTTAAATACTTGATTGTCATTGTACACAACTATATTTTGGGGTGATTCATTATGCACAAATTATGAGATACACTCTCCCAGCTGATATGACTCTAGGTAGTAAAGGTTCTCCTTGCGTCCTAGCTTTAGCAGAAGTAATGCTGGATTTCGATGGAGGAGAGAAGGGCAATTGAATTTCAGATTTTGAGTTAGCAAATTGTTCCTAAAGCATGTGGTAACCTTTGTTCAGATTGACTTCTTAAAATGATGACGAAATTGGATTAGTAATTATGTTTGCAATTTACTGTGATTCATTTTTTCTAAAAAAAGTATTCCTTCCCCGATAGCCCATTGAATTCATGTTAGTAGCAATTAACACATTCCCTAAGTCTTTTCTAAAACTGTCTGAATGAAAGCTGTTTTCTATTGAATGTTAAACATGATATGTTCTGTTGTTGTTAAATTCCTGTTAGTTGGTTCCAACCCATATCAACCCTGTATAG
The DNA here is from genome assembly GCF_000296735.1 of Chrysochloris asiatica. Lineage (NCBI taxonomy): Eukaryota > Metazoa > Chordata > Mammalia > Afrosoricida > Chrysochloridae > Chrysochloris > Chrysochloris asiatica. The sequence continues at coordinate 3,162,200 of NW_006408681.1, forward strand.
GATTTCCAAGAAACAGTTGGTGAGCTTGAATGGCCGACATTGCTGTTCAAAGCAATTTTGCATTCCCAGCGCATTAACCCACAGTGCCATACTAAAATTTTATTCTTTTTTGTATATTTTAACTGAATGCTGGGTAGAAACACCTTGCATTCATTCAAGATAGCATTCATTAGAACTATCTTCCTCTCTCACTCTTATCCTGATCCAGCCATCAAATATAGTTGTTCTGCTTTAAAACTTCTCTTCAGCTATTCCACATTGATGACATTTAAAACATCTAAATCTGGTATTGCTATTTCCCTACTGTGATTTCTAATGCAAAACCAATTTGGTCATTGTTACGGGCTTTAGTTTCACATCTTCATACATCGTTCTTCGTTTCTTACCTTCTGAACAGTACTCTGAATTGTCCAATCATGAGATTTGGGAGGTACCAACCCTCTTCTTGGCTTTGAGTATGAGCTTTGATTGGCTTAGGCAAATTAGTGTGTCTACAAATCCTTGCCACATTGAATGACTTAGGGATGGGTGCTGGTGCCAAGTCAAGGTAGTTAGGGCCAGAAGAAATCAAGTCCGTGAATTTTTGAGTCATTGGGGAAGCAACTTGCCTTTTATTCTCTTGTTGTTGTTATGTGCCGTGGAGTCGGTTCCATCCCATAGCAACCCTGTACAGGGTTTCCAAGGCTGTAAAGCTTTATAGGAGCAGAAAGTCTCATATTTCTCCCATGGAACTGCTGACCATGAGATTAGCAGTCTGATTCATAACCACTATGCTACCAGAGCTCCTTCTTATTCTCTACTAGACATAAATTAAGAATGTAATCATGAAGCAAGGTCACAAAAAAGGAATTAACCTGAGGAATGGCGATCTGAAAGGAGAGAGGAAATCTGGGTACTGGAACATTGCCTCAACTCCAAATATGTACAACTTCATCTTTATTAATATTTAGCCTGGACTATTCTTTTAGATCCCTGAGTAGTACAGTTAACATGTTTGACCGCTAACCAGAAGTTGGTGGTTAGACTTCACCGAGAAGCACTAAGAAGAAAGGTCTGGTGTTTCCCTAAAATCAGTCATTGAAAACTTTATGGAACACAGTTCCTTTCTGATGTATGTGGGATCATCACGAGTTAGAGTTGACTTGAGGGCAACTGGTGGCTTATTCCTTTAGTTGAAATAGTGTTTCCTCCTCTCTCTCTTTCTCTTCCTTCCTCTTCCTAATTTTTTCAAGTAACTGTTTTAGATTAAAGCATCCCAAGTAATCAGTGATTTTAATGGCTTGAACTTAGTCACTTTTACACATTTTAGTGATACCTGTTATTATATTCTCCAATTTACACTAAATAATATATAAAAATTTTCTTCAAAGCAACTGAAATAAGTGCTAAGAAGACATGGCAGATATGTGCTAAACAGGGAAACCTAATATAGTCAGATGGAGACCCTGGGGGGCAAAAAGGGTTAAGTGCTCAATTACTAACGGAAAGGTTGGAGGTTCAAATCCCTCTAGAATTGCCTTGGAAGTAAGGCCTGGCAATCTGCTTCCAAAAAGTCACAACCTTGAAAACCGTATGGAGCAATTCTACTTTTAACAGCATACATGGGTAACCGTTAGCAGAAATCAACTGGATGACAACTAATAACAATCTACCGTGGGTTTGGGGGATGGCTTCTCTGAAGAAGAAATACTTCAGCTAAAACCGTATGGCCTGGAGGCACCAGCTTGCTTTCATCCCTTGTTATTTGCTGTTTGAGACTTCAGTGACTATTTTGCTTTGCTGGAGCAAACACACTGGTCTTCAGCTGCACATAGAAGGCAGGCAGTACCATCACTCCTTTCTCCAGTAGCTTCCTTTTATGGATACACTTTCTTCCTGGGGGATAATTCATCACCAAAGACCTCACCAGGACTCTAAAGGCCTCAATAGGACACCTCTTTAAATACACTGAGGAGCAATATGGTGCTTTCATGAAGGAATCATCTGCCAGCTAGTCCCAGAAAAAGGGGGTTGCCCTTTTCTCAACTTTGGCAGAACACAACTTCATATCTAGCCACTCTAACAAAAGATGGGAAGTTTAAAATAGAAATTTCAGCAAACAGCACCACTTTTAGCAAGTAGCAGTTAACATCACCCAGTGCTGAATACAAATATGACTTCATTCTGGGAGTGTTTGTGAATGTGTTAGATTTGGAGGGCTTCTGTGTAAATTACATTCTAAATTTAAATGTTCAGGGAACATAGATTGGGCTGTTCTGGGGGATTTGCTACAGAGATAGCCAAATCTGAGTGATGGCTTCTACTCTGCTAAGTAGGACCGAGGCCTTTCACTTACAAATCCAAAAGGATTTTTATTTCAGAATTTTTTTTTTTTTGCTTTTCAAAGTTTTTTTTTGGGGGGGGCTGAAACATTTTAATCTGATGGAAACACATAACACTGTACAAGGAGGTCTCAAGTTTCTCTGCAGATTATAAGAAAGACCCCAGAAATCACTAGGTTAGCCTTTGGAAGAGAAGCGAGGCAAAGCGGGAAAGTTCTGTGGTCTGCCTTCCTGTCCCTCGTAGATCCAGTCCTGAGCAGAGCTCTTGTAATTTACTAGTTCCTCAGGGAGAAACCACAAGCCAATCTCTTTCTCCGCACTCTCCACAGAATCACTGCCATGGATAATATTCCTGCCAACTTGAATACAAAAGTCCTCACGGATGGTCCCAGGCTTGGAGTCCACAGGATTGGTCTCCCCAAGCATCACTCGGCCAGTCTTTACCACATTCAGTCCCTCCCAGACCATGGCAACCACTGGCCCTGAGTGCATGTATTTCACCAGGCTGGCATAGAATGGACGGTCCTTCAGGTCAATGTGGTGTTCCTTAAGAAAGTTTTCAGATGCCCGCATGAATTTCAAACCGACAAGGTGGAATCCCTTCTGTTCAAAACGTTTGATGATGTCTCCTACAAGGCCTTGCTGGACCCCATCAGGAGTGATGGCGATGAAGGTGAACTCACTGTTGGCCATGGTCCCTTCTAGCTGCTTGGGTTTTAATTCCCCAAAGTATTTTTGCAATTTCTTTCCAGTCATTCAATGAAATAGCTCTAAATGATAGAAGATACACTGTTTACTCTAATTAATTTCTATTAATATTGGAGAAACTAGTGCTGAGGTTTCTGAGTTTTATGAAGTTTCTATCTTGTCATAGTTTTATTGTAAATATTTGCCTGAATATTTATATCCACTCTTTCAAGATAATACTGTAAGCATAATGATTAAAGTGACCCACATTGTTATTGTTGTTATTGTTAAGTGCGATCGAATCAGTGCTGACTCATAGTGACACTTTATAGGGTTTCCCAGGATCCTTTGGAGAGCTTGAACCCTTTGCCTTGCAGTTCAAACTGACCTTGTAGTCCAGAGCATTAATCTGCAGCACCACACCTGACTCGTAATGACCTCATGCATGATGGAACAGAAAGTGCCTGGTCCTGCAATATCCCCACTGGTGATTGTGGATTGAACTGTTATGAGTCACAGGTTTTTCACTGTGGCTGGTTTTTGGAAATAGATCACTAGATCTTTCTTCCTAGTCTGCCTTAGTCTAAAAGCTTCACTAAAATCCATTTAGCATCATAACAAAACACAAGCTTCCAAGGATATACAGGTGGTGCTTTGGTCAGGAATGGAACTTGGCCTCCTGAATGAAAGGTGTGAATTCACTCAGCCACCTAAGGTGACATGAATACAGTTGATGGTGGGTATGAAGTATTTCTTGGAGTCCTCAGGGAATAGGAAGAACTGCTTTTCTGTGGGTCACTTACTTAAAAGAATATATTCATTTATTCAACTTATGAAAATGTTTCAGCAAACGTATTATCAGATGCTTAATAACAGTGCATTGCATAATAGGAAGGAATTTTTGCTCTTATTTTTCTTTCTAGGTTGGATATTTTTAATTGGGATAAGTAAGGAAAGCTTGTTACTCACTTTGACTCCTTGAGAAGACAATGTGGTCGCTATGGGTTGGAATCGACTCAATGGAACTTAACAACAAATATCTCTTGAAATTGTGTCTTAAGTACATAGAGAAGTTCCTCTTTCTCACCTGTGAAATTGGTTGTGGTGGTGATTGGACCCTGGAGTCAGTTCCGACTCAAAGCGACACTATGTGGGTTTCTGAGGCTTTAAATCTCTACAGGATCAGAAAGCCTCATCTTTCTCCTGCGGAGCAATTTGTAGATTGGAAACTGCTGACCTTGTGTTTAGCAGCCCAACAAGTAATCCACTACCCTAACAGGGCTCCTTGCCTGTTGTTATATTGTTGTTGTTAAGTGCCGTCGAGTCGCTTCCGACCCATAGCGACCCTGAACGGGGTTCCCGAGGCTGTAAACCTTTACGCGAGCAGAAAGCCTCATCTTTCTCCTGCAGAGCAGCTGGTAGTTTGGAACCGCTGACTTGGAGGTTCACAGACCGATTCGTAACCACTATGCTACCAGAGCTCCTTGTTGTTAAATTGTTGTTGTTGCTGTTGTTATGTGCCATGGAGTAGATAGGTTCCCACTCATAGCAACCCTGTACAGGGTTTCCGAGGCTGTAAATCTTTACGGGAGCAGAAAGCCTCATCTTTCTCCAGCGGAACAGCTGGTAGTTTCGAACTGCTGACTTTGCGGTCCACAGGCCGATTTATAACCACTACGCTACCAGGGCAGAGCAAATTCTAACTTTTCTGTAGGGATTATGTAAGGATCCCTGGTTAGTTTAGTGGGTTTACGCTTTGGGCTGCTAACCGAGAGGTCAGCAGTCCAAATCTACCAGCTGCTTCTTGGGAAAAAGATAAGGTTTTCTACTCCCATTAAGATTTACAGCCTCAGAAACCCTCTAATCATTATGAGTCAGAACAAACTTGATAGCATGCAGCACAGCACACATAGTGGGGTAATGTCTGATTTGACAAGGAGCTTTTCTAGGGTAGTGAGAATTAGATGTAAACAAAATTCACAACTGGCTTCCTGTAATTCAAGAAAATTCAAATTTTATTTTGGAATTTTTGTTTTGAAAAAAATTCATGCATTTTTTAACGGAGCCAGAATTTTATGAATCAGGGTTAGTCTGAGTCCATGGTTACTGGCAGGAGTTTTTGAGCGAAGTCTGAAGAGTCTAGTGACTTGTCTGTTTTACTGATAGTCAGGGCTGTTAATTTTAACTCATTTTGGTAGGTGTTTAAAGCACCTTGAATAAACAAGTTAGTACATGAATAAATGAATTAAAGAGTGAATAGCAAAACTGCAAATCTAATTATAGAAGATTTTGGCACCTATTTCATTATTATAAAATTATGAAAAGTGCTAATAGAATTTCAATCAGTCAAAGCTTTTAATATCTGCTTTAATAAATAAATTAGGAAACAAAAACATAACTTTCACAGTTTATAGTTATAGGTTGGTATTTAACAAAATAAACTATTGAAGTGCTTACAAATGGTTTCTATTCTTTAGAAGGTCAAATCTACACAATTTATTTAGCACATAAGCATGTTTATTCCTATAAAACATACAAAGCTTGCTATGTTATGATGGTCATGGATCACATTGCTGATTTTAAATTTTTGTAAGTTACTATTGTATTTGAAAATTCTGATAAATGCATGGGGTGGGAAAGATTATCCTCTTTAAAAAATTTAGAACATATATGTACAGACATTCTGAAAGTTACCTGGTTCATCTGTCATAGTCTAGCCAAGCCTGGAATCCAGAACCTCCAAGTTTTAAGAATAATGGACATCTAAGGAGCTCTGGTACAGGCAGTCATTCAAACAGAACAAGGGGATACTAAATGGAAATCAGAAAAGGTGTGTGTCAGGAATACATCCTATTCAACATACCTGTTCAATCTCTATGCTGAGCAAATAATCTGAGAAGCTAAATCATATGAAGAAGAGCGTTGCTTTAGGATTGGAGGACAGCATAGTAATGAACTGGGATATGCAGATGATACAACTGTGCTTGCTGAAAGTGAAGAGGACTTGAAATACATTTAATGAAGATCAAATAATATAGCCTTCAGTATCAATTGCACGTCAGTATAAAGAAAATAAAAAACCCTCACAACTGGATCAATAAACAGCATAATGATAAATGGAGAAAAGATACAAGTTGTCAAGGATTTAATTTTGCTTGCATCCATAATCAACACTCATAGAAACAATGCCAAGAAGCAAAATAATACATCAGGTAAATATGCAACAAAGACTGCTTTAAAGTATAAAAGAGCAAAGATATCTCTTTGAGGACTAAAGTGCACCTGACTCAAGCCAAGGTATTTTCTTTGGAAGCTCACCAGCCACTCCTCAAAATCCCTATACAGGGTCACTGTGGGTTGGAACAGACTCAACAACACTTAACTACAACAGCAACAACAACATGCATATGAAAACTGAGTAAGGAGGACTGTAAAAAAAAATGTTACATTTGAGTTCTGATGTTGTTTTGAATACTGATATTACAATGGACAGGTAACCATCTCTCTGGTATTTTCAGCTTTCAGCCAAGATCCATCTGATGTCAGCAATGATAACTAGTTTCGCATCCTCTTTTGAACCCAGCTTGAGTTTCTGGCAGTTCCCTACTGATGTACTGTTGCAATCTTAATATAATTTCTGTTAAAATTTTGCTACTTTCAATGAAAAGAGTCTTGTCTAATCATTTAGTTTAGTCAACTAGTTGTTATCCCTAGTATTTTGCATATAAATGATAGATTTATAACATCTCAAACAATGTGAAATTCTTATAGTATGCTTGTTGTTAAGTGCCATCGAGTGAGTTCCGAATCATAGCGACCCTGTATAGATAGGGTTTCCAAGGAGCGACTGGTGGGTTTGAACTGTCAGCCTTGCTTTTCAAACCAACCTTTTGGTCCAGTGCTTACCCTACAGTGCCATACCAGAACTGCTTAATATTGAGGAAATTAACATCCAATATTTTCCAAATGGGAACTTCACCCAATAACTATGAATTACCATACCATGAAGGAGCTCTGGTAGTGTAGTGGTTACGAATCGGGCTGCTAGCTGCAAGGTCAGCAGTTCAAAACTACCAGCTGCTCCGCAGGAGAAAGATAAGGCTTTCTGTTTCTGGGAAGATTTACAGTCGGAACCGACTCCACGGCACATAACAACAACAACAAACCATACCTTGATTTCAAATTAAACCTGGGCATTGAAAAAGAGATATAACGTTGTTTCAATTATTTCTGATCTGTGATCTAACTGAGACATTCTAATTTAAGGAAAAATAAACAGTAGAAATAATTTATCTAATAGTCAGACTAGGCATTTAGTAGCTAGTCCTTCACCTTAACAAAGCCCCTGGAGGCTATACTGCAGTGGAATTGTATCATACTCAATAGATGCTGTCTTCACTGTGGACGAACTGTAAACTTGTCAATGCAGACACTCTGTTTATGAGAGTTTTCCCTTTAGGTCCACAGACACATGATATGTATATCATCAAAAGAGGAGGGAACAGAGATGATGGGAACATAAAACATTGGCAGAGCTGCAAAGACAATGAAACTTCTTTTTGACACATATTGTACAACATTTCCAAAGTCTTGGGAATATTTTTGGTATATTTTAACTGCCAAATGATTTTTTTAAATGTGTAACTCTTCTTTTTTCTTTATCAGTGACAATACATGTCTGAACTGACAGTATTCTACACACCTATAGCTTTAATTACATGTCTGAGATGTTTCCATCAGTCTGCTTGCACCAGACCTATTTTCATGTTGGCTTTAAAACTCTTTTAAAATAACATTAAAAGATGACATGTTAAGTCCTATTTAGCTTTCTGGAGTTAGTTAATTGAACATATTGAACTTTCTTAGGGCAAAATGCTTTTGTACTTGATATCAGCATTACTTTCTTAATTCTTTCTCTAGCTGTAAATATGAGACTTGACCATCACCCTCTTGATTCTTCACCTAATTATAAATAGGAGACAAATTAGAGTGTAGTCAAAAGGACCACATTTTACAAAGCTATGCTGGAGGTTAAACTTCTGAAGAGATATACCATTTTTTTAAATAAGAATTAATATAGACATACAAGTATAATGAATAAGAAAAAAAATAGGTTAATAGTACACAGAGACAGGACTAAATTAACATGTCTGTAATGTGTTATTGGCTTTGCTTGAGGAGATGTGAAGGTATAAGAGGATGTTTGTGTGTGTAATATCATGTGTGTTGGGTAAGGAAGAAAGAGCATGTAATATGCTTTCAAGTAGTTTTATTTCTTCTTAGAAGATCAAAGTAAATTTCTAGACATACTAAATTTAATGATCTTTGAGAACTCTTACCAATGTAATCTACTCAGAAAGGATGATTTACTAAATGACATGTGCAAGATGCACTCATTTGATTCCAGGAATCATCAGTATATCTGAAATTGCAAGTCTTAAGACCATTATACTTAAAACAAGCCTAAAGTTTTCTGGTGAAATTCCAAATTGTGTTATTATTTTTCCTTTCCTTATTTAGAAAAGACAGAAAAGTAGTTTATGCGCTGTGGGATCAAGTACTGGACTGTAAGGTTGGTTTGAACTACAAGGTTGATAGTTTAATCTCACCAGCCGCTCCTTGTAAACCCCATGCAGTCTCTGTGAGTCAGAATTTACTCTACAGTACTTAACAACTACAATAACATATTCTTTTATAACTACTAGTGAAAGATTTGAAGTTTTACCACAAACTAGCATTGTGACCCTGTAGGAACTTCATAGCCTGGTGGCACTGTGAGTTAAGTGTTGGGCTGCTAATCACAAGGTCATCAATTCAAACCCACCAGTCACTAAGAGGGGAAAAGATGTGGCTGTGTGCTCCTGCAAAGATTTACAGTCTCAGAAACCCTATACAGAGTTGCTATGAATCAAATTCGACTGAATGGCAATCTGTAGAAATTACCTTTTTGAAATTCTCTTGTCTAAGATACGGAGTAATACTATTATTCATTTTATAGGCTTAAAAACCTTTCTTTTATAATAAAGATTAGATGAAATATTGCCTAAAAGTGATTTGCTCACATTTGGACACAAAGTAAATACCCATACAAGAGCTAGAGACACTGGGAAAGCATGGATTATATATTTTTGAACAAATACTTTCTTTCTCCTTTCTTTACCATTTTTTTTTTTTTAAAGGGGCTCTCTCTTGGAAATACTGAGTCATAGCCCAGGTTATCAGAATCTACATTTGTTTAGAGATCAGGGAAGTAGATCCTCTCATGCTACTCCCAAGGGAAGACTGCCTAGTGGGCTTCCTTTTTTCTGTTCTTGCTTCCGTTTAGCTACTAATGTCCAGGGTTAGCTGGAGGCTGTTTCCTTTTCTGCACACCCAATAACCAATATGATTCCAGACTTACTTCATATGGTAAAGCCTTTAAAAGTTCCCAGAGGCTTACAACTCATCAAGCGTGCATTTTTAACAGATGATTCCTGTATTTCCACTTTTTTAGGTTTCTGTATCAATGATCCTCAGGACTCTGGTCCTTTCCATTGTATTTCAATCTCCTTGGCGCTAATGAAGTCTATCTTTTTGGGTTGGTGTTTGTATTTGCAAAAAGTTTGATAAAAAAAAAAAAAAAAGACATCCAGACTTTGCATTGTAAATCAGAATCCTAGTTAGATTTTAGAACTTTCCTTACAATAGAAGAAGTGTTAGAAGCAGCTGGTTCCCAAAATAGTTTAGAGGCTTTTGAAGGCATCAATACTTTTGATTGAGTTCTGAGTTCTTAGAAATGTTGGCCATTGTGTGCAGAGGAAGGAAAGTATAGAAGGAGCAGGAAGGAGGTGTTATTTACTGATATAATGTCAATTATGGCCATCATTCCAAACACAAGATGCGTTTTTTTAGGATTTTTTTTTTCCCCACACACAATCCCACTCTATTTTTCAGTTCCTCCTTCTTTTTCTTTCTCTTTTCTTGGTCTTTCATTTATACTTTCTCTCACTTCTCAACAAACACCTTTTTACTTTACAGTACTCTAGGTTCTCTTCTCTCCTTTCCGTCTATTAAAATTCTCATTGACTCAGTTACTTTGTTATTAGAAAGATGATAGGAAAAAGCAATCTGATGAAATGTAATTCATGCTACTACCATTAATAACACTTCATAGGTGCCAGGCACAATGCTAAGCACTTTCTATAGACTAAATAACTTAAAGAAAGTCCTCCAGAAACTCTAAGAGGTAGGTATTATTATGATTATTTCACAGGTGAGCAAACAAACACAGAGGGAGATAAAATTACGTGTTTATGTTACACAGTTCACAAGAATAAAGTTGGAATTAAAATCTAAGTTGTTTGACTCTAAAGTCATGATGCCTAACTACTCTGTATTAGACAGAAAGGGTTGGCTTTACTGAAGAAATAGTTATTTTCTACTTGTTAAGCAGTCTGGGGAAAGAAATTTTGGTGGTCAATTGTCTTTTTGTGGCAGAGCTAGTCTGGAACTGGACCTCATGATCAATTCTCATTTGGTATCTTGCTTTAAATCTTCCTCTTGACACTTTTGATCATGATTTTAAAATGTCCTCTTTCTATTTCCCTTAGTTATCTAGTACTGCAATAACAAACACTACAAGTGGATGGCTGGAACAACCAAAATGTTATTCTCTGAACGTTTAGGAGGCTCCAAGTCCCAATTCAGATTGGTGGCTCTAGGGTAACATTGTCTTTGCCAGATTTGGATACAGGTCCTGGGCTCTTTTCAGCATCTGTAAATCTAGTATTCCTTAGAGATCTCCATATGCTTTGGTATCAATCTTCCCCTGGATCTAGAAGCTTCACAATGCAGAGATACCCCAGGTCTGAAGAACATATTCCACTCCTGCATCTTCTATCTTAGTGGTACTTGGTCCCTCTGAACTCAGCTCACTTCTCTATCCTATAAACTCTAAAAAGATGGACAAAGATACAATCTAATCCTGTAGATTGCATCTGGCCTCATTAACATCATAGTAGTGAGGATTTGCAACACATAGGGTATTTACATCAGAGCAGAGCTGATCATAATCAGATCACATCCTGGGGGCAACTGCATCATACTAGATCATCATATTAGAACTACATCTTAACTGCTAAACTACTGAAAATTCTAACCAAGTCATGTTGACAAAAAAACCTTAACTATCACACTTTTGAACTTCTCTTTACATTTTTGATCTTCACAAAACTTCACTGTGAGGGTGATAGGGAATCTGAGAGCAAGTGACTGACAACGTTTTTGAAGCCATTTCCAAGGTCTTGAATTCAGCATTGAAAGTCTTCACTTTAAAAATAAAATAATTGTCATATCACTTAATCTACTTATACTCTTAGAAACTTTTTTTGGCAATAGTAGAAGGTGTGTCTTTTAATAGGAGAACTTAGTTTACCTATATAAAATTAAAGAGGCTTCATGAACAGATTTTTTTCAGCAAAAATAGACTACTATTAGATTATGAGAAATTTCTGCAAAAATTAATTCCAGCGCATCCTCCTCTAGCACTATAGGATAAGCACTTGACTACAGTATTGGTTTGAACTGAAAGGTCGCTGGTTCAAATTCACCAGTCACTCCTTGGAAACCCTGTATAGGGTCACTAGGAGTCAAAACTGATTTGAAGGCATTTAACAACAACAACAATGCCTAAAAACAACTTATACTAACATTCAGTGCTAATTATGGGTGGTTTATTTATTTTGAATTCCCTCATAGTTTCAAAAGGGAAATTACCAAGAGTCTTAAGACGTAATAGACTACCTCTATAACATCTTTGAGCTTTAATGACATTCTTTTTTTTTTTTTTAAATATTGTTTTAATAGTTCTATATTTTTAGAGAAAAACATTAAATTGTAAAAATTTAGGTATTTTGGTAATCATGTAGTGTTCACACTTTAAAGATGTATTAATGGGGAAATAAGGCAGGTGATTTGACGAAATGTGTAAATTTAAAACATTACTAGAACCTAGATCTCTTCCCCTAGGTTTAACAGCCAACTAGTATCCACCACTGCCATCAAGCTGATTCTGGCTCAGAGTTAGTCAATACAGAATTTCTGAGACTGTAAATCTTCATGAGAGCAGACTTCCTCATCTTTCTCCCATGGAGCAGCTGTGGGGTTTGAACTGCCAACTTTGAGGTAGCAGTCAACTAGTACTCACTACTTAAAGCAGTTATGTGTTTTTATAGACTAAACTTCCTGAATATTTCTGCCTAATTGTGTGGTGCTGTAGGATAAGCAGTGGACTGCTGACATCAAGGTCAGTGGTTCAAACCCATCAGCTGGTCCTTGGAAACCCTATACAGGGTTGCTATGAATTGGAACCAACTCCACTGCATTTAACAACAACAGCAATTCTCTACTGAATGTTTCTCTTACTCTATTATGTTGTTTCAACTGAACTATAAAATGAATGCTACCTAAACAGTTGCTACTTTCCCGTTGGCTTTCATTCAACTTAAGTATATATATATGTATGTAAAATTGGCTAGAAAAAATGGAAATTGGACTCATCTCCAAACATGGGAATATTTCTAATTTTTAAATCATAAACTCATATGCAGGAAAGAATATAATCTTAAATCAGATAGATCATAAAAGCATGGAAATTGCTGATTTACTTTATACTGTACATGTATTCATTAGATAATAATATTGGCTATAGACTATGATTGATAGAGTAGTGATTTAAAAACCTGCCATGAAACAACTATTTCAAATTGAGATTTTGTGATAGACATAGTATATGAAAGTGTTGAACAGAAACTGGCTTCTTGATGTGAAAAATGAACGGCTTGTTAAATTGATATATTATTGAAATACATAAACAGGATTTCATTTATTATGTGTCACTAATTGGGTTCAATCCAAATATAAAATATTTGCCTATATAAATGATGGCTTTATTTAAACTAGATTATAAAATAATGGCTTTATCAATTATTTTACTTTTTCATTCATTCACATACTAATTTATTATATATATATATGTATATATATATATATAAAAGTATATATATATATAAGCACTATATCTATCTATCTATCATCTATCTATCTATCTATCTATCTATCTATCTATCTATCTATCTATCTATCTATCTACCTAGAGAATGCTGCACAGGACACACAAGTTCATTCATTCATCCATTCATTCATTGAGCTAATAATTACAATGAGCCAGAAAATGTGCTAGGCACTCACAGTATAATAAATAAATCATTCATAGTTCCTATCATTGTGAATATACAATTTAGTGGGAGGTAGACAATAGACAACTAAAGAAATAAACCTATTAATTTTAGGTCAGGATAAATGCTAAGTGGTAACATAAATTTGCTGTGATTAAGAATAACATATGGAATATAGCTACTTAGAGAGCTCAAGCATAGCAACAATTGTGAGGTTGGCCCAGAACAGGGCAGTGTTTCATTCTGTTGTGTGTAGGTTGCTATGAGTCAGTACCGACTTGATGATACCTAACAACAACAACAATAAGAAAACTTTACAACAATAAAGGACACTTTAGTTAGGAAGGCAACATTTAAGGTATAACCTACCCTATCCACTCAAGGGACCCATAAACTGGTGTGGGGTACAGAGACAAAAAAAATGATTTATCACTCAATGTAATGATCCAAATTCAACCACAGGAGCTTCAGAGGAACATTGGCAATCTGTTTCTGACAGGCCAGATCCTTGAAAACTCTATGAAGCATCGTTCTACTCTCCAACACATGGGGTCACCTTGAATCAGACTTGACTTAATGGCAACTGATTTAGTCTTTTGGTTTTATGCTGTGTTGTTCAGATTTTCCCTCAAGGTCTGAAGCACTCATTCTCACAGTTGACCAGAAATTGACTGAGAACATTTCTCAGTTAAATGACTTTGGAAAATTCTCTTGCTGAAGTGAGCTGCCATCTAATAACTGGTTAATGGCCCAACCATTCTGACCCAATTAGGGACAGATAGAATGGTCTTTCCTCAAAGGTTCATTCAGCTTCAAATCTATTTGTAGAATTTGGAATTAACTAAGGTCTTCATCGCAACAACCTTGTAATTAATTTCTCCTTTTGTCCAATCACTTTTCCTTTACACTCCTCACCCAGAACCAGGTGTTGTTTTTTTCAATAAGCCGCTGCAAGCAATTACCTGTCATAAAGTTTGCTTCCACAGAATTTGGCCTGAAATCAATCCTCAATAAATACTATTGATTCAGTGATTCACTCAGACTTATTTAGCAATAAGTAGAAAAGTATGTGTGGATCATGACAAACTATAGATAATATTGTGAAGAATGGATATTCTAGAGCATTTAATTTAACTAATGAGCCTGTACATAAAATTGTTGTTATTGTTGTTAAGTGCTGTCAAGTTGGTTCTGAGTCAACTTGACCTGTATAGGGTTTCCAAGGAGTGATTGGTAAGCTTGAACCACTGATTGTGGTTCACACTGACCACGCAGTCCAGAAATTTATTCCATAGCACCACACCAGGACTCATATATATAGAATGTTATTGTTGTTAAGTGCTGTCGAGTCAATTCTGACCCATAATGATCCTGTATAGGGTTTCTGAGGAGTAGCTGGTGAATTTGAACCACTGACCTTGCTGTTCAAAATGACTTTGCAGTCCAGCACGTTAGCCCACAGTGCCACACCAGGACTCCGTTTATAGAATTGTTGTTGTTGTTGTTGTTGTTAAGTGCCGTGGAGTTGGTTCCGACTCATAGCGACCCTGTACAGGGTTTCCGAGGCTGTAAATCTTAACGGGAGCAGAACACCTCATCTTTATCCCGAGGAACCACTGGTAGTTTCGAACTGCTGATCTTGCGGTTCATAGCCCGATTAGTAACCACTACAGGGGCAGTAATTAGAACAGAACAAGGGAATACTGAATGGTTTAAAATTAGAAACAGTGTGTGCCAAGATTTCATCCTTTCTCTATACTTATTCAATCTGTATGCTGAGCATATAATAGGAAAAGCTTTATTATATGAAGAAGAACATGGTATCAGGATTGAAGGAAGACTCATTAACAACCTGTGATATGCAGATGATACAACCTTGCTTGATGGAAGTGAAGAGTACTTAAAATACTTACTGATGAAGAAGATCGAAGACTATAGCTTTCAGTAGGGATTGCACCTCGATGTAAAGAAAACAAAAATCCTCACAACTGCACCAATAAATGACATCATGATAAATGAAAAGATTGAAGTTGTCAAAGATTTCATTTTTCTTGGATCCATAATCAACACTCATTGAAGTAACAGTCAAGAAATCAAATAATGCATTACATTAGGCAAGTTTTTGCTAAAGACCTCTTTAAAGTATTCACGAGCAAAGATGTCAGATTGAGAACTAAAGTGTTCTTGATCCAAGCCATGGTATTTTCAATTGCTTCCTATGCATGTCAAAGTTGGACAATGAATAAGGAAGACAGCAGAAGAATTGACACATTTGAGTTATGGTGTTGGAAAACAATATTTAAAGTACCATGGCCTGACAGAAGAATGAACAAATCTGTGTTTGAAATACAGCGAGAATGCTCCTTAAAAACCAGAATGGTGAGACTTCATGTCTCATACTTGTTAGTGGGAGGAACCAGCCCTTGAAGTGGGACATCATACTTTATAAAATGAAGTGTCAACAAAAAAGAAGAAGACCCCATAGAGATGAATTGACACAATGGCAGCAACACTGGGTTCAAGCATAACAATTGTGAGGATGGCACAGAACCAGGCGATGTTTCATTCTCTTGTGCATTGGGTTCTATGAGCCAAAACCTGTCGGGGTTTTCCCTCGACATAGTTGTCACAAGTGTTTGTTTCACGAGGAGGGGCGATCCAGCGGCGATAGGGATAGCGAAAGAATACACAAACAGAAGAAGGGAGACAATGAGGCACCCCAAAGCCAGGGTGGATACATCACTGGTGGGCAGGCTTGGGACTACAGGCATCATGGCCTCTGCAGGCAGCAACTCACTGCCCTGCAATCTTTACTCCATGCCTTCCAACCAGTAATGCACACCTGGGCCTCTGTTTTATTTAGGGGAGGAGTTTCACACTAAGCTGGGAGGGACTAAAACAGGATACAGCTAACATCAGTAATTTAGGGGAGGAGTTTCACACTAAGCTGGGAGGGACTAAAACAGGATACAGCTAACATCAGTAATTTTCCAGACATTTAGGTAACTTTACATTGTACTTCACTGGTTCGAATCCCAGGCCAGCAACTTGGATTCTCAGGCCCAATTAACATATCTATAGCCCTTGAGGTCAGTTGGGGGAAGGTGAGAGTTCTGCAGGAGAAGCCCAGGTGAATGGGCTGCACCTGGAAAAGGGATTAGGGAGGATGGGTTCTTTGTCTATAGAACAAAGAACCGAGAAGTAGCTAAGATATTTTTAGTTAATCCTTTGGAGAAAGGTTTAATCTTGCAACCTTTAGTCTCGGCTTTAGGAAAATATCACATTTATCTGTGGATTTTCAAAGGCTCCAGTGTATTAATTTAATATATATACCTGAATATTAAGATGAAAGCAATTTTCCATTAACTGCCAGTGGCCTCATTTGTTACACTCAGCCCTAGAGGGCCTCGAACCTCTGACTAGTCTTACACGGTCTGCAACAAAAACCCATGCAAAGGCACTTAACAAAGAGAAGCAAACAGTATGTTGCTAATGATTTCTAACAGCTACAAATTATAAAGGTAGCATTTATAAGACTGAGATCCATATGTCTTAGTTGGGTCCTTTTGTAAAATGGGTTATCCTGTACATTTTCTTACTCTTCAGAAAATCTAGACCCATCGTTTTACACAAAGAGGTCCTGATGTTTAAGGATGATTAAGACTATTGACTCCCATCATATCCAACCGTTACTCTAACCTCTTGAGGAGACCTTCAGAAATAGCGAATGACAGACTCTTCTCTGATGGATAATTTGTTTTTATGCATTATGAATCAGGTCCATAATGCTGCTGAGGCATAAGTGGAATTTCACTACAGGGATCTTCATGGGCCTCAGGGAGAGCTCTACACTGTCAAATATAAGGAAGGAAGATCATGTGATTTTTTTCTGGGTGCAGACAGTGATAAACCTCAGGAACTAGTTAACCATTTTTCTAAGACTGGGGACAATCTTCACTGTTGTTATTTTGAACTATCAAACACTTTGAGGCTGTTGATAGAAAAAATTCTGAATTTTAAAATTATGGCTATCCCACTTCACTTGTTATTTGAAAAGTTTTGCATTGACTAGAAATGTTAGAGTTGATGCCTTTGATTGCATAATTAGAGACGCCTCCCCAAAGCATTATTATTTGACTTTCTTTTCAGATTTCTAGAGATTTCCAGAGATGTCTGGCCTCCCCTAGGTGTGTCTATCAAACCCCGTTGATTATTATTCAGTGTGAGACTGAGATGACTGATAAAATAAATGAGTAGAATAAACAACAGAATTAGTTTTTAATTTCCTTTTTCCCTTGATTGCTCACAGTGTGTGTTTGCAAAGGCATGAAATTATGGCACCTCTTATGTATTAGAAATGCCAGGAGTTTGTTTAGTTTGCAGTGCTAAAAATGATGATTTTTCAAGACCCATTACAATGAAGGCAAAATGAAAGTAGCATTTTAAGAGTGAAAATGAAAACAAAATGGCTTCTGCTTTGGTTTTCATAATCTCACTTCTATACATAAAAGAAAAATTCTAATGATAGATGATGTATGAATTCTACAACACCTTAACTGTTATCATCATCTCCTCATCGGTTCTATGCTCTCCTTCTTCTCCTTCTTCCTTGGGCTTCCTTCTCTTCTTGGTCCTTTTCCTCCTCGCTCTTGTTTTTTTCCTTCGTCCCTTTCTCCTGCCCTTCCTCCTCTTTTTTTTCTCCTTTCCA
>NW_006408681.1:3180525-3188318 GCF_000296735.1 Chrysochloris asiatica
TATTTATTTATTTATCTTTAATTTGCACTTTTCTTCTGTACCAAGAAGCTATTAAATGGTGCTTATAGCTGGGTAGCTCTGGAGGAAGTCATTTAGTTCCTAATAAATCACTTAACCATTATTTGGCATCAACTTGTTGTTGTGTGCCATCTAATCAGTTCCAACCCATAGCGACCCTGCATAGGGTTTTCAAGAAGCAGCTGATGAGCTTGAACCTCTGATCTTGTGGATCAAACCAATTTTGCAGTGCAGCGCATTAACCTACAGCGCCACAACCAGACTCAGATGTCAGATATTTTTGTAGGTACTGGAAATAAGATGGAGAACAAAATAACATGGTACTTTCCTCATGAAAATTTTTGTGTAAGGGGAATTGAAAATAGCATATTACCTAAAAGGATTCAGGAGGGATAGGCAGAGGTTGGTTTGCTGCTTGGGTAGTTATGTGCCTTGGAGTCAATTCAGACTAATAGAGACCATGAATAGGGTTTCTGAGGCTGTAAATCTTTACAGGCACAAGAAGCCTCATCTTTCTTTCTTGGACCAGCTGGTAGTTTTGAACTGCTGACCTTGAGGTTAGCAGCCCAACTCATAGCCACTATGCTAGGTTATGGAATGTATTTACTTATTTTAATGTTAACAGAGTTAGAGAACCTTTGAATGATTTTCAGCATAAGCATGACCTGATTTGATTTCCTCAGAGGAAGCACATAACCACTAAAGAGTTATGGTAAGAGATGGTGGTAATGTTGACTAGAAGCTGTTGCTAGTTGTTATTGAAGATGGAGCAAAGTGGACAGATTTGGAAGATGTGAGACAATATCACTGAGACTTGGTAAGGAAAAGAAGGGAATCATTTCTAGATAACAGACCTATAAGATGAATGGATGATCTCGTCATTTGTGGAGATTGTTGTTGTTAAGTGCCGTTGAGTCGGTTCTGACCCATAGAGACCCTGTATAGGGTTTCCAAGGAGCAGCTGGTGAGCTTGAATCACCAGCCTTGAGATTCAAACCAACTTTGCCGTCCAGTACATTAACTCACAACGCCACACCAGGAGGGCTGATACAAGTCAAAACTGACTTGATATCACTAAACCATAACAAAAGTAACCAGGTTAAAGGAGAAGATTAATTCAATGTTCAGTATGTTGAATCTGGGACATTAAAGTATGTCAAGGAGGCAAGTTGGGTTATTGAATTGGAGCCCAGAAAAGAAACCTGAGTTGGAGGTATAAATTAGAATGTTGTTATAGTTAAGATTTTGTGTCAACTTGACTGGGCTAGGATTCTCAGTGGTTTAGCAGTAAGATGTTGCAGTCATCTTTGTGATGGGATTTAGTATGATACACCGTATCATTCTGTTATGTGATCTGATGTAATAAACATTAATGTGACATAAGTTTCCTATGTGTTGTAAAGCCTCACTTCTATGATGTTAATGGGAGTCCTGGTATGGTGCTGTGGGTTAACGCGCTGGACTGCAAAGTCTATTTGAACTGAAAAGTCAGTGGTTCAAGCTCACTAGCTGCTCTTTGAAAACCCTACATATGGCCTCTATGGGTCAGAACCAACTGGACAGCACTTAACAACAACAATGATGCTAATGAGGCCAGATGCAATCTATAGGATAAGGTTAGATTTTGAAGAAGTCTCTTTTGAGATACAAAAGAGATTAAATGGCAAGCAGAGTTTAGAGGAATTTACCGCCATCAAGAAAGAACTGGGAATGGCATGTATCCTTTGGACTTGGAGTCCTTGTACTGTGAATCTCCTAGATCCAGGGAAAGATTGGTGCCAAGACACACAGGGATCTCCAAAGAATGCTGGGCCTATAGATGTGGAAAGGAGTCACAGATTTTTATTCATAGCCAGCACTCTAAATTTGGATATCTAACTTCCTAATCTATAAGAGAATAAATTTCTGTTTGCTAAAGCCATCACTGTGGCATTTCTGTTATAGCAGCACTAGATAACTAAGAGAGATGTCATTGGCTTTTGGATAGTATTTCAAGTCCTGATTATAAAGGGGTCACTGTAGGAAAGAGTGTTATATAGTATTTGAAGGGAAGGAAATCTAGGACCAAAGCCTGAGGCTCATCAACATTTTAGAATGGGGAAAGGATAGAAATTGAAGAGAAAGCTGAGAAGCTATAGAGGGTCTTGAGAAAAATCATGATACGGTTGGTGTCAAGAATATACAAGGAAGAAAGAATTTTAGGTAGGGAGTGGTTTAGAGTTGTTGTTCTTAGGTGCCATGGAAGTACTTCTGGTGCATATCAACCCTGTGTTCTATAGAACAAAACCCTACCTGGTCCTGCACCATATTCACAGTTGTTGTGATTGAGTCCATTGTTGCAGCCATTTTGCCAATCCACTTGCAGAGGATCGTCCTTTGTTTTCACTGACTTGCTATTTACCAGACATGGTCTCTTTCTCCAGGGACTGGTTCCTCCTGATAACATACCCAAATTATGCGAAACAAAGTCTTGCCAATTTTGCTTCTAAGGAGCATTCTGACTGTACTTCTTCCAAGACAGGTTTGTTTGTGCTTCTGGAAGTCCATGGTACTTACAATAATCTTACCAACATGGTATTTCAAATGCGTTGCTTTTTCTCTGGCCTTCCTTATTCTCAAAATGTGATCCCAAGATCAACAACATCAGCACCTTTGGGAGATTGATAGATTTGCAGATGGGGCTCACTACAGATCTACTGATCAGATATGCTCAGGTTGGACCCTAGCAATTCTATGTTTTAATTCTTATGCATGCTGGCTTTTGAGAATTTCTGGTGCACGTGAAGGGTTAAGCAAGGTGGGAAGTTAAACATTTCTCTTGAATTTAGTAACATGATATTATTGGTGAGTTTAATAAAAATATGCTAGTTGAGTAAATTATAAAATCAAATTGAAGTGGATTGAAAGGTAACTGACAGATGGGATAGAAGAAGCAGCTATTATGGAGAATTCTTTTGAATACTTGAGAATAGTGAAGGGATTTTAAAAAAAGAGATATATTTATCTATAGCTAGAGGAGAAAATGAGGTCTTAGGATGGGTTTCTTTTATTTTTTTTTTTTTCTTAGCTTTTAAAGCTAAGAGAAATATGAGCAATTTAAACGCTGATAGGATGAATAGTACAGACATTGGAAAAGTTGGAAAGTTAGAAGCTCAAGGAAACAATCAACATCTTTGTGATGGCAAGAGGGAATTGGTTTGAGACTACATGAAAAGTAGTTGGTCTTCAGTAGAAGTGACCTTCCATGGAATACTAGAAAGAAGTAAACGAAAAAGACAGAAGGTGCAGATATGATTGTTACATTGATGTTTAAAATTTGAGTGGTCTCTCATTTGATTCTCTCAGTTAATTTGAGTGTGTAAAAGTGTACATGTGTTCATTAAGAGATTCAGAGATTGGAGGAATATTGAGGTTTAACAATGTCCTTCCAGAAGGTGAAAATGTAGCTAGCCAAACAAAGCAGGATTGCCTCTGGGTTTAGAAGACCTACTGCGGTTATTGGTCATAAATTAAAAGTAGTTTCAATCTACCCAGTTAGGTAAAGCAATATTTGACTTTTCAGGTACAAACACAGAGAAAACAGGTTTGACCAGAGCTGCAATTTTTCTAGATGAGTTTGATAAGCAGAAAATGGAATTGAAAGTAAAGATTAAGTTTGGCAAGAAAATATTGAAATGGAGACTTTGAGCTGTAATTCAGAATAATTGAAATTGAAAACGGTGGAGTAAACATTTGTAGGATGGGTAGAAGAAACCAGGGAATTAATGAATAAGATGGGTACTAAGGTGAATTTTGAACTCTAGAAAGGATTTGATCAGCTTTAACAAGCAGAAAGACCTTTAAGACAATTAGTGAAATAGAGTTGTACTGTACATCATGGGGTGTTTTTAGTGTATGCTTTCTAATTTATAATCAATAAAAGCATCATTCTAATCTACCACAGAATATTCTAAATATTCTTTAAACTATTATTTAAACTTAATACATGAGTGAAAGACCACATTAATTATGAGATGCCCTTGCTGTTGTTGTTAAGTACTATCAAACAGGTTCTGGCTCATAGTCACTGTATATCAGGATGGGCAACATCTGGGCTACAGGCTATATAAGCCCACAAAATCATTTGGTTTGACCCTGCCAAGACAACTGGAAGCAGGACTCAAAATTCAATAAATCTAAGAGTTATTTTTATAGCAACATAAATTTATATTGAGTGCTGTTATAAATATCCAAGTGGCCCTTGGCAGAAAAATGGTTCCCATATCTACTACATAAGGTTTCTGAGGAGTTGTTGGTGCTTTTGAAATACCAATCCTATAGTTAGCAATCCAATGCTTATCTTACAACACCACACCATGACTTCAGTGTATGACTATAGGAACTAAATAGACATTATAAATACAGGATTATTCTTAGTTTAAAATACCAGGCAATGCTTTTTAAAAAAACTAGAGAGTAAATATACAATAGTTGAAAATAGGTAATTTTTATACTGTATAAAAACATTATTTGACATCTTAGGCTACATTTTTAAAATTTATAACATTAAGTACGAGAAAATAAACAGAGGAATGATCTGGAAAACAAAGAAGTGCATTCAGATGAATCTTTTGCCCTGTTCTAGAAGAGCTTGAGCAAGTTCCATGACATCTCTGGGTCTCAAGTTTTCATTAACAAAATGAGAGGTTAGAACTAGACATAAAATTTCATGGAGTTGGGTGTACATTTGAACATTTGTGAGCCTCCTTTTAACTGCCTTTTCCTGGAGTAATGCTGAGATGAAGCAACTTTGATGAAGAAGTGGTTTCATAAACTCTTCCTGAGCTTCTGGAAAATTGCAAAAGGCATTTATGAGATGCATATCTTTACACATTTCCAATGAGTAATCTCTCTTCATTATGCCAGGGACTGGGATGAATTTGCCACCTGATTGACTCTCTGTACAAAGAAAAATGTGTTCAATGTGACAGTGCATTGTTCTTTATTGAAATGTCTCTTTGGAGCACAGAGAGCAAGGCCATTGGTGATGCATGCTTGCAGCTTTATGGTGATAATTATGCAATTATGTCCATTATGTAACTCATTTTTTAGGGGTTTATACCTTTTCAGTAAGGGCCTATCATTGGCAAATCATGAGATGGAGGTCTCAGCTAAATATATTTAATTTTAGGGTGCTGGCAGAAAGCCACCTGGCACATTCTCTCTCTCTCTTTCTTTTACACACACCCCCCCTCCCACACACACACAACCTAAACAAATGCAAAACAATGATGTGAAGCCACTGAGAATGTAAAAGCTAAAACATGCATATAATGTAGCTTCAAAAAAATCTACAGAAAAGTGAAATTTGCCAGGCTCTCACTTCTGAACATGTTTAATGATGATGGACATATAAATGAATATAACTTTTGAAGGATTCAAATTTAAACATACAGAGGCTTTGTTCTCTGGGATTTAAAGCATGAAATCTAAAAAGGTTTCTTTCCCCTTGGAAGCAAGCACATAACTCCCATTGATGTGAGAAGGAGGAATTATATATGAGGATGGAAAGAGACAATAGACAAATAAGTATGCATGTTCCATTGCTAGATTAACCTAGTAGCCTATGATAGATCTTCGAGAGCCTTTATAGTCCATGGGATCAATAATCCATTATAGCTCACATTGGTGACTAAATGACTTTGTTGATTGTTAATGGCATTTGAAATCTTTTACCTTTAAGCCATGTCTTATAATAAAGCCTAAATTCTTCATCACTTAGTTACAATAAGACTGTATCTTGAGGAGAGCATGGCACATAGTAGGCACTTTATCAATTTTTATTGAATACAAGAGTGATTGAAGAACAAATTCAGATCTATTCTCATCTGAGTCTCTTCTTGGGCTTGTTTCATTCATGTTATGCCTTCTTCTGATATCTCATTTGATGTAGTTTATATTGTTTAGTTGTCTTTCAATTTAATCATGGTGTAGCTTCTGGAATGCATCTTTCTGATCATTAAACTTATTAATCAATTATACTTGCCTAACAGGTATTTGTGACTTGAATTTATTGTATTCCATGGAATCAGGGCATGGATACGGGTGCTTAGTCTTTTAAATCATAATTTATAAGTTAAGGGGGCAAGGAGAGAAAACACCAGTTTCTCCATGCTTAGCATGAAATCTAGCTTATAGCAGACGTTTAAATTCATTTGATAAATGAATAGAAACCATTAAAACTTTAGCTGTTAACTGAAAGATAGGTGGTTCAACTCTACCCAAAGATATCTCAGAAGAATGACCGAGTGATTTACTTCTGGAAAATCAGCCATTGGAAATGGAAATTCTGAAAAATCATCCTATGGAGCACAGTGCTACTGTAACACACATGGAATTGCCGTGAGTCAAACTTGACTCTACCGCTACTGCTGTTTTAGTTATATTGTAGAGTACCTCGTGTATCAACTTGTGATATTAAACCTTTTATTTATACTATTCATTCAGTCTTCAGAAAAATATTAAAAATATGTCCCATTTCAAAGAGAAGTGAACTTTGCCAGAAATTTAAGAACTTTCTCCAGATCACTTATCTTATGAATTTCTCAACCTGGATTCTAAGCCAGGACCAAAAAAACAAACCAAACCTGTTATTGTCAAGTTGAGTCCAATTCATGGAGATCCCATGTTACAGAATACGATTGAGTTACATAGAATTTTCTTGGCTGAAGTTTATAAAAACAGATTGCTAGTCTTTTCTTCCATCATGTTGCAACTTGTTGAGTTACAGCCGCTAACATTTCAGTTAGTTGTCCAGCACAAATCATTTGAACTACCCATAAACCTTAAGATAGGTAACACAGCTGATTATGGAAGAATTGAGATTAAAGTCTGGGTAAAATGTACTATGCAAATTCTGCCAAGGTGAATAAGTGAAACTTTTGTGTTACTGATTAAATTAACAATGAGCACATGGCATCAGCAAAGGCTGAAGTTTGTACTGAAAGGAGTAATCTATTTTGAATAAGATTGTGAGGACATTCATATATTTGGAGAAGATCATGAGGAAATCTTTATTAGAGGAGAGATATTTCTCCAGATTGTCTAAATACTTCTAAACTTAAGGTATTTTCTCTAAATTTAAAATTTATCATTTGAGTTATATGGATGTTTTTCTAATTCAAAATATATCCATATAATCATCAAAGATAAATATTACAGTTTCCTGGGTAGATAATATTATATGTTCTAGTAATAGAGTGAACAAAGCATACAAATCTCTGCTTTGGAGACCAAAAAAAGTTCCCATGACTTGTTCTAGAGTAACTGACTGAGCCACTGGGAGCCAAGCAGGAAATACCATCTGTTTCCTGTAACTCTTCTCTCATAAGAAACAAAAGCCTTGAACCACTGGAAGGACAGAACATTTGAGTCCCATTTGAGCCTCTGGGGAAAGGTTAGAAGTAAAACTCATCTTCTTTTGAGAAAGAGTTGGGAAACCTCCATCTTCTTTTTGTAAGCTCGCAGGTAGGGGTCCACTGGGAGGTAGAGAAGAAGCAAAATCCATCTGCCCTTGGAGGAGGAACACAAAATCTATTTAAACTCAGAGTCTTAGAGTAGTAGACTGCGGAGGTCTGTTCCTACTGGATATTGTTGTTGTAAAGTGCTGTCTAGTTTGTTACATCTGACCTTGTGTACAACATAAAGAAACTATCCAGCTCTGTGCCAGTCACATAATAATTCCATGTTTGAGCCAATTGTTGGCAGCCACTGTGTCTTTAGACAGCATAAGAGAT
>NW_006408681.1:3190327-3195423 GCF_000296735.1 Chrysochloris asiatica
GCCAGGTGGCATCATTGATGGACTCAAGTGTGGTAGCAGTAATGAGGTTGGCCCAGGATCGAACATTGTTTCGTTCTGTTGTGCATGGGGTCGCTATGAGTCGGTTCCGACTTGATGGCACCTGACAACAACAACAACAACTGTGTCAGTACATCTTCGTCTATTTCTCTGATCCTCTACTGACAATGATTTTTTTCCCCAGGGACTGGTCCTTCTTGATTACATATCTGAAGGTTATAAGATACAGTCTCTCCATCCTTACTTCTAAGAAGCATTCTGGCTATGCTTCTAATACCGATTTGTTCATTCTTCTAGCAGTCCGTGGTGTGTTTAATATTCTTCACTAACATTGTATTTAAAAGCATCAGTTATTCATCAGTCTTCCTTATTCATTAGCCAGATTTTGCATTTTGTGTCATGAACATAAACCCCAAATTTCTAAGTAAAGTTGTAGCGGGTCAAATCTATCAATGAAGTAAAAGAGTATATATCATATATGAGTGGTGTTTTTCCAAGAAATTTAAGGTTGTTACAACAACAACAACAACAAAGAAACAAACCTCAGTGCTTACTGGATTGATTTATGAGCAATAATGATTGTCATTAATAAGTTGGACAAGTCAACTTAGTCAATGAATATGATTGTGATACAACAAGAAAGATTATGTTTTAAGGTAAACATGGACTGATCAAGCTTTGCCATGACTGGGTTTCCAATGTGTCAACAACAACAATGTACAGTGCTCTTTTCAGTAGATTGGTAGAGACAGATGGAAGCAGAGTGATTATATTACATGCATTCCATCATAGACTGAGTATCTTGTCTTCACTGGAATAGCTCTTTATTCATGAAGGAATTGATTTGTCATTGTAAACAATTTTTTTGCCATCATTGTTGTTATTAAGTACTGTTGAGAGGTTCCAACTTGCAATGACCCGGTATAAGGTTTCTGAAGAGCCAACCTTGTGGCTCAAACCAATATTTTGTTCCAGTGTATTATCTTACAGTGCCACATCAGGACTCTTTGCCATGATTACCATCTGTATATTAGTCACCGTATCATAACATTCCAAATAACATTGATTCTAACAGACACAAGGAGGTGTGGACTCAGGCTAACTTGAGTCATAAACATATATATTTATATTCACATACCCCTAAACAAATCTTGAAGATGTAGTTACAGCTCAGGTGAATGACAACACCTTTCAGAGCTGGATATACTATTATGCTGTTTACACTCAGAATCAGTGTCCTATATATGAAGCTATTTCCCCAAAGACAACACATGAGGGTCTAGGAAATAAGAGATTAGAAGAGATTAGAAGTGAGAATAGATCTTAGTGCAACTTGAAATAGAGGAATTTACAAAATTTTTATTTTTGCCTTCATATGACTTGAAAATTGTAGTGAAAGAAGAAGCCATTATTTTCTGAAGGAATAACAGGAAGATTGTGAGCAGCTGAATAGGTTTTTCAACAGCTACTCTGGCCAAATTCTATAAGTCACTGGTGTTGAACACTGCTAGGGTCATTAGTGATTGCCTTCTGAAGGTTCTTGGCATTTGCAACAGCTTACTGGACTATTCATGAGAATCACCCACTTTGGCTATGTAGGCAGTTAAAGTTGTTTGATGGTAGCTTCCCATTACTTTGTTTCTCAACCTTTTCAATGACTCTATAATCATCTCAATCTCTGGATTAAACCCTTCCTACTTGAAACTACCAGCTGTTCCACGGGAGAAAGATGAGGCTTTCTGCTCCCTTAAAGATTTACAGCCTCAGAAACCCTGTACAGGGTCGCTATGAGTTGGAACCAACTCCATGGCACATCACAACAACTTGAACCGTAGGGTTGGTGGTTCAAGCTCACCAGCTGTTACTAGGAAATCCTATACAGTGTTGCTATTAGTCAGAAATGACTTGATGGCACTTAACAACAATAAAAACCACTTGGAGTACCTAAGGTAGCCTCTTCTTTTTTTCCCCTTAAGCCCCAATTGGATTTTATTATTTGAATGTGTTCCCAGGGATAAGAAATAAATCACCAAAGGGGTTGGGGTTAAGAGATTGGTGTGAAATAGTGCAGATGACATGCAGTGAAAAGCACACATGTGGATAAGAAGCCTAGAGCAATGGAATGAAACCTGAAGAAAATCCTTGTATTGTGAGTATAAACCTTATATAAAAGATAATAGTAATTCCTGCCTGTAGAGAGGCATTTAGATTACAAACACTTTCACTTATGTTATGTCTTTTGGATTTTGGGAAAGTTATCAAAGTACAGAGTATATATTCTCTGCCTCACTTGAATCTGTCCCAATCACCTCATCTAAACATTATAATAACTTTATGAATGTAGCAAGGGAGGCAATTTTATGTACTTTTTATATGTAATGAAACTGAAGCTTTGAACTGTTAGATTTATTTTAATCAATCATTCATTCAACAAATCTACATGAGTCATTTATTGTGTTATTTTGTTAGATTAAAACCAAAACAAGTTGCCACTCATTGCTTTTAAGGTAATCAATAGGACATCTCTTAGACCTCATGCTTTTTACTTGGTGAGTAGCACATGTATTAATTAAATGATTTTTTATATGATGGATGCTACAAAAGGGAGAACAAAGCATGCCTTACCCTGGAAACTCAACCATAATGATGTTCAGTGAAGGCTTTCTTGGAGAATTGTAGGTGGACTGTGACCTGAAAGACGAGTAAGAAATAGTGGCTGGCCCAAACTCAGCTACAAAATGGAAAGGCTGAGCAAATAATTCTGTTCTTTGGCTTCTGCTGCAATTCCCATTTCACTACATAAAGATGGGTTTACAACTGGCTTCCTGACCGTTGGCGGAAGTATTTGTTTAAATCTAAAAATAAATGGAATATAGAGTCCTTTGAGACTAGGAAAGTTGGCTGTTGATTTCTGGTAGAGACCAATTTTCAACAGCATAATTAACACATGGTTGGTTTGGAACAGCAGGGTTGGCAGTTCAAACCCACCCACCACTCCTTGGAGATCCTCTACAGGATTGTTATGAATGGAATTGACTAGACGGCACCTAACAGCAGCAGCAACGTACTATTAGGAGAGTCCTGGTGTAGTGTTTTAGGATAAGCATTGAATTGCAAGGTAGCAATTCAAACTTACCAGTCGCTACTCACAAATTATATACAGGGTCGCTATGAATGGGAACCAACTTGACAGCACTTAACAACAACATCCTCAACATACTATTAGGAATCCTTATGTGGCACTGTAGGATAATCACTGGACTGCTGACCAAAAATATGTATTAGAACTGACTCCACGGCACTTATTAACAACAAAAAATAATATAGGCTGAGTGTTTTGGAATTGCTGATATTCAACTTTTTAACTTCAAAAATGAAAATTTTCATATGGTTCTTAACTGATGCTAAGCTAACAAACCCAAACTTGGGTTACAGTGATCTAAGAAAGTCACATGCTCTACTTTATTGAAAATAAATTTCTTTAGATAGAAACTGTATTGGACCCAGATAATCACCAACTTAGGGAGAACTCACAACAGTTTGATAACTGTCATTATAGTCATGGAGGGAAAGCACTTTAAAAAACTTATCTAATTACAAATTGACTTGACCAGGTCAACAATTTGGGACTAAAGAAGATCTACAGGATATAATTGACCGTTCTGGTTGAATCAATAACAAATTGGCTTAAGAACAGTCTAAATAATAGTGAGAACCTAGATGATACTTAGAAACATACTTTCTAAATACAAATTGCTGGCACATTTTAAAGGAGCCATTGTCTCATAAAAGTGTGACAATGTGTGGAACAAGTAAATATTTTTATTCTAGTCATTTAGTGCTAATATACAAGCAAGTGATTTTTAAGTTTGCATTGAGAAACATTCAGTTTTTTAAAAAACATTCTTTATTATTTTAAAAACACCATGTTTTCTGGGAAATTGGGGAGAAGGCATCTACTTCATATACCTTCACATATTATTGATGAAACTTGAAATTGGTGACACTTCTCAGAAAGGGAATTTTGTATTATGTATTAAAAAATCATATAATATTTATCTCACAATCCTGGTGTGGTGCTGTAGCATAAGAACTGGACTGCTAACCACAAGGTCTTAGAGGTTCAAACCCACCAGCCATTCCTCAGAAATCTTATACAGAGTTGCTATGAGTTAGGACTGACTCGATGATGTTTAACAACAACAACGTTTATATCGTACACTCCCAATAGAGTGGTATCATTTCCAAAGGAGTAACAAATTATTTGGGGGTGGTGTGATAAAACGAAAAATTCATTTTCTGTGTAAAGCAAATATATACTTGTATATACAGTGCATTAACAGATACGCAATATATTTGTGGCACTACACTTACATTAAAGATTAATTAGGAAAATAAACTAAAAAGGTCTAAAATGTTTTCTAGTGATAGTGATGAAAACAAGCTGACAGATATTAGTTTACACCCCTTTGCTTATTGATTTATTAACTTAAGTAAGCATTGATATCCTAGGCATTAGTGAGTTGAAATGGACTGGTTTGGGCCATTTTGAATCTGAGAATTACATGGTTTACTGTGCCAGGAATAACACATTTAAGAGGAATGGTGTCATATTCATGATCGAAAAGAATACATCAAGATCTGTCTTGAAGTACAACGCTGTCTGTGATAGGAAAATATCGATTTGCCTACAAGGAAGACCAGCTAATGCCACTACTTAAAAAACGTATGCACCAACCACTAAAGGCAGCGTTGGTAGAAGAATTATACTAACTTCTTCAGTCTGACATTGATCAAACATGCAATCATGATATATTGATAATTACTAGCAATAGGAATGCAAAGGTTGGAAACAAAGAGGAAGAATCAGTAGCTGGAAAATATGGCCTTGGTGATAGAAAGATGCTAGAGATCACATGATAGAATTTTTCAAGATCAGTAAGTTCTTCATTGAAATTCTCTTTTATAAACAACATAAAAGATGACTATACACATGGACCAAGGAGCTCTGGTAGCATAGTGGTTACGAATCAGGCTGTGAACCTCAAGGTCAGCAGTTCAAAACTACCAGTGGTTCC
>NW_006408681.1:3197033-3208092 GCF_000296735.1 Chrysochloris asiatica
CATGGAGGAGAGTGTAATAATTGCCATGAAACAATGAGTGTAAAACTGATGCTCTCCCATGTAGACTTATCACTTAATTCACAATAAAAACTTTAAAATAAATAAATGAACCTGCAGGATATTTGGCCAACCACATAGAAAAAGGAGTAATAATAAGAAGAAGATGGAAGGAATACACAGAGTCACTGTGCCAAAAAGAAATGGCTGATATTCGACTCTTTCAAGGGGTAGAATATGAGCAATAGCCAATGATATTGAAGGAATAAGTCCAAGGTACACTGAAGACATTGACAAAGAACAAGGCTCCTGAAATTGATGGAATACAAATTGAATTATTTCAACAAACTGCTGAAGCTATGGAGACACTCACTTATCTATACGAAGACATTTGGAAGATAGCTACCTGGACAACTGACTGGAACAGATCCATATTTGTGCCCATTCCAAAGAAAGGTAACCCAACAGAATGGAGATATCATTTGAAAATATAATCATTATCATTTGCAAGTAAAATCTTGCTAAAGATAATACAAACACAACTGCAACCATACACTGCCAGAACTTCTAGAGGTTCAAGGTGGATTCAGAAAAGGACGTGGAATGAGGGATGTCATTGCTGACATCATCAGATGGATCTTGGCTGAAAGCAAGAATACCAAAAAGATGTTCTTCTGTGCTTTACTGACTATGCAGAGTCTTTCAACTTTGTGATCATGACAAACTGTGGACAACATTGTGGGGAATAAATATTCCAAAATACTTAATAGTGCTCATGAGGAACCTGTACATAGACGAAGAGACAGTTGTTCAAACAGAACAAGGGAATGCTGAATAGTTTAGGATTAGGAAATGTGTGTGCCATGCTTATTCAATCTGTATGCTGAACAAAGTTGAATTATATGAAGAAAAACGCAGCATGAGGATAAGAGGAAGACTTATTAGCAACTTGCTATATGCGGAGTCCTGGTGTGGTGCTGTGAGTTAATGCGCCAGACTGCAAAGCCATTTGAACTGCAAGATCGGCAGTTCAAACTCACCAGTTGCTCCTCGAAAACCCTATATAGGGTCGCTATGGGTTGGAACTGACTCAACAGCACTTAACAACAACAACATATGCAGATGATACAACCTATTTTGCTAAAAGTGAGCAGGCCTTAAAGTATTTACTAATGAAGATTGATGACCACAGCTTTTGATATAGGTTGCAACTCATTGGAAAGAAAACAAAAATCCTCACCACTGGATCAATGAATAAAATCCATATAAATGGAGAAAAGTTTGAAGTTGTCAAAGACTTCATTTTATTCAGATCAACCATCAACACACATCAAATGACGTATCCCATTAGGCAAATCTGCTGCACAAGACCTCTTTAAAGTGTTGAAGCGCAAAGATATCAGTGTGAGGACTAAGGTCTGCCGCATCCAAGCCATGGTATTTTCAATATTCTCATTTGTATGTAAAAATTGGATGATGAAGTAGAAAACCTGGAAGAATTGGTGCATTTGAATTATGGTGTTGGAGGAGAATACTGAAAGTATCATGAACTGCTAAAAGAACAAATAAACTTGTATTGGAAGAAGTATAGCCAGATTCCTCTTTAGTAGCCAGGATGGCTTCATATGTCATATTTCAAACATATAATCAGGAGGGACCAGTCCTTGGAGAAGGACATCATGTTTGGTAAAGTGTAATATCTGAGAAGAAAGGAAGCGTGCCAATGAAACGGGCTGACACAGTGAAAGCAGCAATGAGGTCAAATGTAACAACACATCTGAGGTTGGTGCAGGGCTAGGAAGAGTTCCATTCTGTTGTGCAAAGGGTTTCTGTGAGTTGGTAGCGACTTGATGGCACCTAACAGCAATAACCAAGTCAATAAGCATCAGAATTTCTAGAAAATTACAGGAACTAATTTTTAAAGTCAGGCTCTAATGCATGTGCAAATACAGGTATAAAAAGATATTCATAGCAATGCTGTTTATAATGAGAAATTAGAAGAGTTTCCAAAAATAGAGAATTATTAAATAAATTATAGTATATTAATACAGTGTACTAATGTATATTCATTGCACATGTTATGAACAAAATTCATATGGTAGCTAATACGTTCATAACACAGCAGTTGAAAAAAAATTATGTATTGTTTGTTATATCTATGCAAAAATGTATATTGGAATATATATAAACTCATAGGATATTGTTAAACAAAAAAGAATTCATAACTAAATACTTATAGTAATTATGCATAAATAATCACAAAAAATTAATTCCTTTCTTTCCTCAAATCTTTTTCTTTCAACTGTATTTTTATTTCTATCAGCTCAAAGCCTTTACATAAGTTGAAATGTCATATAATACTATATTGTTGTTGTTATTAAGTGCCATAGAGTTAGTTCTGACCCATAGCAACCCTGGATAGGGTTTCTGAGGAGCAGTTGGTGAGCTTGAACCACCAACCTTGCAGTTCAAACCGCTTTGCAGTCTGGCGCATTAACCCACAGCACTACACCAAGACTTATATATATAGTACTATAAGGATTAGAAATTGAAAAAACAATAACAAAAAAAAAAAAAACATTCATTCTATACAAGCCCTGACCCAACGTCTTTGAGGCAACTTGGTAGGCTGCTTTTCACAGCTATCTTCATGTAATCTACTTAATTTGCTATTTCTTGACTTTTTTTTTCTGGTTCCAGATGTATTCAATGGAGACTTTCCATAATATCACCCTGGAGTCCTGGCATGGCGATGTAGGATAAGC
The DNA here is from genome assembly GCF_000296735.1 of Chrysochloris asiatica. Taxonomy (NCBI): domain Eukaryota; kingdom Metazoa; phylum Chordata; class Mammalia; order Afrosoricida; family Chrysochloridae; genus Chrysochloris; species Chrysochloris asiatica. The sequence continues at coordinate 3,199,796 of NW_006408681.1, forward strand.
ATGTTATGGACTGCTAATCACAAAGCTGGCAGTTCAAATCCATCAGCTGCTCCTTGGAAACTCTATAAAGGTTGCTATTAGTCAGAGCTGACTCAACAGCATTAACAACAGCAACATAACAAAAAATTAGGATTTAGCTAATTTGCTCAACCATCACAAACACTTACCCATCACTAACTCTTACGGTGTTAAGATCCTGAGAGTTTGTTCTGACTAGTAGAAACCCATTGTAGGGTTTCTGAGGAGCAGTTGGGAGGTCTGAACCACTGACCTTGTGGTTAGCAGTCCAGTGTTTATTTTACAGTACCACACTAGGATGCCTCACTGTCTTTACCATATGTATATGTATTTAATATTCATTATTCTGTTTAATAAGTAAGACCATAAAGTAATTGATGCATATGTATTATGAAGTTGATGAAGAATATTGAAAGTACTTTGGACTGTTAGGAGAACAAACAAGTCTATCTTGGAAGAAGTACAACAAGAACACTTCTTAGAAACAAGGATGGCAAGCCTTTGTCTCTCACACTTTGGATATATTATCAGGAGGGACCAGTGTCAGGAGAAGGATATTGTGTTGGAAAAGTAGGGGGTCAGAGAAAAAGAGGAAGACCCCAACAAGAAACACTGACAGGATGGCAGCAACAATGGACTGAAACTTTACAACAATTAAGAGGGTGACACAGGATTGGGTAGTGTTTTGTTCTGTTGTGCATAGGGTCACAATGAGTCAGATCTCACTGGATAACATCTTAACAACAACAGCAGCATTTTGTTTAGTTTATAATAGATAAATAATTTCACTGCAGAACTGCATAGTGTGCTATGATTATATGAGGGTAAGTAAAATAATATTGCTACAAATCATAGAAAACTTTATTAATAAAAAATACTAAAACGTGAAGTTATTGAATCTCTCTGTATCTTCCACGGAGTTATGAAGGTAGTATTTCATCTTTAAGCCATACTCAAAGAATTCTGAATTCTTTGCTACTTAATTTACACCACATCAAAACAACATTTTTTTGTTTGTTTGTTTTTAACATCCATGGGGTACTAAAATCATGTTCCTTTTTTTGCTTGTTTGTTTCACCTTTCATTGTGAATTGAGTAAAAGTTTACAGAACAGTTTTAACATTGTCTCCTATTTTTCTGAAAATATAAGGATTCATTTTTAAAGTTTTCTTCTGCACTGTCTCTTGTTTTTTTCCTTGTTTTCTTGCCTGTTTGCTTTAATCTATTACTTAAAAAAAAGATTATAGTCACTTTGTATGTTACAAGATACTCACCAACATTCATCATATAGTCAGTTCCATGATTTTTGGAGTGCTCATCATGTTGTACAACCATTACCATTACCTATTTCCAACATTTTCTATTACTCTTCACACAAAGTCAGTGTCCCTTAAACAATGAGTCGTCATTTTCTCTTCCCTTTGTCTGCTTCTGGTAACCATTAATAAACACTAGAAAGTATGCCTTTTTATAATTAACACAGTTATTAATATAAGAATGGATTGGGAGCTGTATATTCTTGGATAGAGCTTTCTGACTGATAAACTTCACAGTGAATAAATAAATAGACACCTGGCTGGTAGCTATTTCTAGGTTTATCTGTGGGGTAAAGGGTGGCATTATAAGTCAGAATGTTAAATCAGGCCTGGAGAACAAGTCAGGGTCTCTCCTTATTATGTAGAGTTTCAATTAACTCCTTTGTTTTCACTAAGTATAACTCTGTTGCTTATTTGTTGTTGTTATGTGCCATGGAGTTGGTTCCGACTCATAGCGACCCTTTACAGGGTTTCCCAGGCTGTAAATCTTTATGGGAGCAGAAAACCTCATCTTTTTCCCGTGGAGCAGCTGGTAGTTTCGAACTGCAGACCTTGTAGTTCACAGACCGATTTGTAACCACTACACTACCAGAGCTCTTATATTTATGATAATATTACCTAGTAGATAGTTTCTCTGGTTTTAACTAGGAGCTGCTGATGTATATTGTAAACATTCCTTATGCAAAATTTCAATAATTTTCCTCTTTACAATCTCATAACATTTCTTTACATTGAGGAGTTCCAGAGCCCTTCAAGTCTTGAGTTTTCCAGAATTTTGCAGAAAAACCGTCAATTTGTTTTTTGTTGGCTTTCTCATCAGCTTATACGCCATAGTTAAAAGAAAACTAAAAACCAACTATGTAGTAGTTCTACTCTCATTGTTTGTTTGTTTGTTTTAAACTTTTGTTAAAAATTCTACTTTGTTACTATATCCTCTTCTGCTCCCTTTACCACTGTGGGCTGTTAAGAGATGAAATTTTCTCTACCCTCAAAATGTGTAGCAAATCCTAACCCTTAAAGGAGTCCTGGTGTGGTGCTGTACACTATTCACTGGACTGGTAACCACAAGGCTGGTGGTTCAAACCTACCAGCTGCTCCTCGCAAACCCTATACAAGATTACTATGAGTTAGAGCTGACTCCATGGCACCTAACAATAACAACAATAACGTAGGTGTCAAAGGGTCCTCGTGTGGCACTGCTGGATAAGCACTGAATTGTTAACTTCAAGGTTGGTGCTTCAAACCTACCAGCTGCTCCTTCCTCAGAAACCTTAAACAGGATTGCTGTGAGTTGGAACAGATCTGACAGCACTTAACTGCAACATAAATGTCATTGGACAAAAACACTGGAATAAGGTTACCATTGGAAATAGGGTTTTTTTCTGTTGTGTTAATGAAACCATAGCAGTGTAAAGTATATTTTAAGCCAATTATTTTTTAGATATAAGAAGAAACAGATTTGGGGGAGAAGCAGGCAGAGATGAGCTAATGTAAATGCCATGTCATGTGATGATCATTAAGTAAGTGAGACACAGAGACATGGACTGTTCCGAGAGCTGAAAGACAGAGAACCTTCCCCTAGACCTGGTGCCCTGAATTCAGATTTCTAGGTTCATCGACTGTGTGAAGAAAAATTTCTGTTTGTTAAAGTCATCCAATTGTGGTATTTCTGTTATAGTAACACTAAGAAATTAAAACATGGGATTACATCATTATAATGTTTCATGGTTACTCTAATGGAATTTAGACAGAAACAGTAATAAACTATTGCATTTAAACCTGAAGCTTTCCTTAAATAGTTTCTCCTTCTTGTTTTTAAAGAAGCATTTTACTTTGGCAATAATAAATTTTAAAAAATACAACATGTTTCTTTTGTTAACTTCAACTCCCACTTCGGATGTCTTCAAGGAAGAAATAAATATATCTTTAAGCAAGGCCTTATAATAACCAAATAGTTTCCATCACGAATGGGCCATCCTTTTCCATTCATTCACTGATTAGACCCTACAGTGTTTAGTTATCCTATGAGTTTCTGAGCAGGTCTAAGGCAGGGAGTCTAGTGGGGGCTCTGGGAAAAAGTTACTAGGAAAGCAAAGACTTTGTCTCAAGGACAGGGGGTCTCTACTGTATTCCCTGCCTTGGACATATACAGTAGGCACTCAGTGTATGTTCATTGAGTTTATTCTCAACAGTGGACGATTTCTAAGAATTGTAGCCGCATAGTCCCCTGGAGAAATCCTCTGAGCAGCTATGATGGAACAAGCTGAGGCCCTCATCTGAGCCAACCTTCATCATCTGTTCCATGACTTCTCCAAGTCATCCTGTGACAGGCAGAGTAGGGGGCCTCTTGGAGGATGAAAGCATCAATACCAAGACCTTGCCTACTTAACAGTCTGTTCACTGTAAACAAATCACCCCAAAATTTCTGTATTTGACTTGCTTGCACAGTGGTTACAAACTGGGCTGTGAACCACAAGGTCAGCAGTTCAAAACTACCAGCTGTTTCACGGAAGAGAGATGAGGCTTTCTGCTCCAGTAAAGATTTATAACCTCAGAAATCCTGTACAGGGTCGCTATGAGTCAGAACCAACTCCATAGCACATAATCACCACCACAGTCTAACTGGTTTTACCAGTCTTGAAGAATGGCCTTTCCTTGAAGCCAGAGGAGAACTCTAGCCCCTGGGAGGAAACTGGAACTGGAGTACTGAAGAAGCGCTTATGTTCAACATCACAAAAGAAGTGTATCTGCCCCCTGTTGTTGTTGTTGTTGTTAAGTGCTATCAAGTCAGTTCTGACTCAGAGCGACCTTGTAGAGGGTTTCTGAGGAGGAGTGACTGATGAGTTTGAACACTGACCTTTCAGTCCAGTGTGTTATCCTGCCACACCAGGACTCCAGAGGCCTTTTTGGTGGACCCATCTTGAAGAAATTCTATGAATGCACACAATTAGCAGGGTCCTTCATAAGAGGGCTACATCCCAGAAAACCCTGATTATACCTATGAATAGTCATAATTCCCTTTTCCCATACAAAACTTTTTAAACTCCAGCAAAGCCTTTATTAAGGGAGTTTGGGGGTAAGTGTTACATTAAGCCTTCCTTGTCTATGCTTGCAAACTTCTTGTCTATAATAAAACTTTGGCCATACGGAACCTTTGCCTTATCTGAAAATACTTACTCAGTAGAGGGCAAGAGACCTCTCTTGTAGAAGAGAGGTGTGGTTAGCACTCAGGTAATAGGTCTACTCTCTGCCTTTGCCACTCCTTTTTGTTATTGAGGACCCTCTATTATTGCTGCCTACCTATACCCTGTCTTTCAGAACCTTTTTATCTTTATCTCAGATCCTGATCTTTACTTCCTGTAAGTGTGTCCTAACTTTTGCTTCTATAACAGGATTTCTACGCTAGTAAGGAGCTCTGGTAGCGTAGTGGCTACGAATCAGGCTGCGAACTGCAAGGTCAGCAGTTCGAAACTACTGGCTGTTCCCCGGGAGAAAGATGAGGCTTTCTGCTCACGTAATGATTTATAGCCTCGGAAACCCTGTACAGGGTCGTTATGAGTCGGAACCGACTCCACGGCACATAAGAACAACAAGATATGAACTATACAGAGTGATAGACTAATAGTACAGGATCCACATGGAAAATCAGTTTCTCAGGATGTTAGATCATGAGAGCACTCATGGACCACTATCAATTTTGTCTGTTCAAGAAAGTAGCCTGCCCATATACATGTACTGTCTTGTCAGCTGGGCTACTTGTTAAGGTGTAGTATTATATTTGTGTATATTTGCTGTGCATTTAAGAAGATTATTCATTCATTTGCATTTCCTTAGGCAGAAACTTGTTAGACACAACCAAGAGTATATTATTTGCTCAACACTAAAATGTTGTACTTATTTAAGTGAATTCAGCTGGATATATTTTGAGTTTATTTCAAAGGATTCCAAATACATCAGTTATCTTTTTATCAACTTGGGTATAATCAGGAAATGGTCATTCATTTTAGGCATTTGAATTAAAAACTAATTGTGAAAAGATTTTGGGGAGGTTTGTGAAAGAAAAAGAGTCCTGGGGTAGTGCAAAGAGTTTACATATTTGGCTGTGAATTGAAAGACTGGCAGTTTAAGTCCTCCCAGAGGAACTTTGGATAAAAAGGCCTGGGGCTCTACGTCAAAAAATATCAACCATTGAAAACCCTCCGAAGCACAGTTCTACTCCAACACACATGAGGGCGCCATGATTCAGAGTCATTGAAAGTGTTGTGTGAAAAAAACCTTCTGTTACTGTAGAGTTGTTTGTTCCTTTCTTAAGTTCCATTAGAGCTTGATGTATGTATTTTGAGGATCTTTCATTGGGATCACAGATATTGATTATGGTTATGACTTCTTGTTCAATTGATACTTTAATCATGATATAGTATCCTTCTTTGTCTCTTATGCTGGATTTTGCCTTAAAATCTATTTTATCAGAGATTGATATTTCTATTCCTTCTCACTTTTGATTACTGTTTGCTTGATAAATATTTTTCCATTCTTTTATTTCTTAGTCAATTTTTGTCTTTGTCTGTATGGTGTGTCTCTTGGAGACAACACATTGAAGGATCCTTTTTCCTCACGAATTCTGATACTCTCTGTTGCTTGACTGGGGCATATAATCCACTTACATTCAATGCAATTTAATGATGTTGTTGTTGTTGTTAAGTGCTGTCAAGTTAGTTCTGACCCATAGGGACCCTGTATAGAGTTTCCAAGGAGCAACTGGTGAGCTTGAACCACCGACTGTGAGGCTCAAACGACTTTGCAGTCTAGCGCATTAGCCCACAGCGCCACACTAAAACAGGTGTGAATTATTAGTTGTCATTTTGCTGTATTTTTTTTTTTTCAACTGAGAAAAAGGATGCTTTTACTGATATTATTCATATTCTGGTGGTAGGAAGGAGGCATAACCATACACAAGCTGCCGAATCCTTAAGAGAAAAGTATAGTCTGAATGTCCAAACGAGAATACACAGCTCACCATCTTGACCAGTCCAGTAACTGTACGTCATCTGTGTTGGCTCTTAAAAAGCAAATACCCACCCAGAATAGCAAAACAGCAGTTCATTCATTGCTGGTTTCTTTGTTACATGCAATTTTCTGCAGAAAATTTTGTTTTTGTTCATTTTGTTTTTGGCTTTTCTTTTCGTTTTCTTTATTGCTTACTAAATATTTCTGATTTTCCTCTTTTTAATTTTTATGTGGAGGTGTATTAATTTTCTATGACGCTAACCTGTGATTTATTAGTTTCTTCCAGTTGAGAGCACTCGATCTTGAAATTTACTTGACTTCCTCATCCTTAGGGAGTTTTGTATCTGCGCTATTTCCTCTTTTTCTTTGTAGTTGCCTTCATTACAAAATGGTATATCTGTTCCCTATTTTAAGTCTTGTGGTTTTGTTCACTTTAAATGATTCTATTTCTGAATTGAGTTTTGAATAGTGTTATGATGTTTACTACCCTCAAAGTGTTGTATGTTGTTGCTGGTTCTCATTCCAAAATTCACCTTTAATTATTTTTTGTAAAGTTAGTCTGGTTGTTACAAAGTACTTTAATTTTTGTGTAACTGCAAATGTCCCTATTTGCTGGGTATATTATTCTTGATTGGCAACTGTTTTCTTTTAGAATTTTGTATTTATAATTCCATTATTGTCTTGACTGCATGGTTTCTACTGAGAAATCAGAGCTTAGCCTTACTTATTTTCCTTTATAGGTAACTTTTCATTTTTCCTGAGCTGCTCTCTGTCATCTTTCCTTGTCTTCAGCTTTTTTAAGTTTAACTATAATATATCTTGTTGTTTTTGTGTGCTGTGGAGTCGGTTCTGACTCATAGCGACCCTGTACAGGGTTTCCAAGGCTGCAAATCTTTACAGGAGCAGAAAGCCTCATCTTTCTACCGCAGCACAGCTGGTAGTTTCGAACTGTTGACCATGAGATCAGCAGCCCAATTCGTAACCACTATGCTACGAGAGCTCCTTAGGTTTTTATCCTGTTTGGTGTTTGTTTGAATTCTTGAATGTGCATTTTCTCATGTTTTGTAATGTTACAGAATTTTGCTTCTAAAAGCTCTTCAACAATTTTCTCTGTGGATTTTAGATTCACTTCTGGTTCTGGAATTATAGTCACCTGTAAATTATTCCTCTGGATAATTGTTGTTGTTGTTATTAGATGCTGTCTAGTCAGTTTTGACTCATAGTAGCACTATGCACAACAGAGTGAAACTCCGTCTGCTTCTGTGACATTGCTTAATCATTTTTACACTTGAGTTCATTGCTGCTGTCATGTGCCAATCTCATTGAGGGACTTCATTGAGATGTAACCCATACCAAAGCTGTAACAGCCTTCGATCTTCATAAGTAGTATTTTAAGTCCTCTTCTTTTTCAATAAGCAAGGCTGTATCATCTTCATATTTCAGGTTATTAATGAGTCTTCTTCCAATCCCACGGCCATCTTCTTTATCATATAATCCAGATTCTTGGATTTTTTTGCTCATCATACAGACTGAATATGTGGTGAAATAATATAATCCTAGTACATATCTTGTGCTCCTATATTCATCCTACAGCACCACACCAGGACTTCAAGAAGAGAAAAGAGGGACAGTACAAAAGAAGACAAAATTAAGAGAAGGGAAAAAAAATATTCGGAAAAAAAGGGAGAGAGAAATGAAAAAAGAAAGTAAATAGAGAGTATTAAAGAGAGATCAAGAGAAATAAACAGAAATATGAGGAAGAAGTGGGAAAAGAGAAAGAGAAGTAAGGAAGAAATAATGAACGTAGAGACAGAAAATCTGTAAAGCCAGGGAAGGAAGAGAGATGACCAAGGGGTAAACAAAGAAATATAATGAAAGGAAAAAATAAATAAACAGTGTAGGTGCTGGATCTAGAGTGAAGAAAGCTCTCAGGAGATCCTATTAATCAAAGAGCTC